>NW_026294477.1:0-68918 GCF_007827085.1 Peromyscus californicus insignis | reverse complement strand
TAGAGTAGAAGAGTGCTGCTTTCTCAAAAGCAGAGTATGTTTCTTGTAATTCGAGCCAGAGTTTAATTCCCTTTCATAAACGGAGTTGAATCACATGCAATTTCTGGTCCTAGCAGCAAGAGTTGTTTTCTGGTAAGGAGATTCACTATTGTGCTCAATTGGCCATACACATTGCAAATAGCACACGCGTCTGTTCCCAGCAAATGCAGTGTATTGGACGCAAGAGAAACTACTGTTCTTGTCAGTTTCCTAAGCAGAGTTGAATTAGATATGGCCCTTGTGTGTAGGAAGCACAGTTCTTTAGTTCTGAGCAAGCTGACTGTTCTGGCTATGTAGGAAACACAGTAGAGTAGAAGAGTGCTGCTTTCTCTAAAGCAGAGTGTGTTTCTTGTAAGGCGAGCCAGAGTTTAATTCCCTTTCATAAACGGAGTTGAATCACATGCAGTTTCTGGTCCTAGCAGCAAAAGTTGTTTTCTGGTAAGGAGATTCACTATTGTGCTCAATTGGCCATACACATTACAAATAGCACTCGCGTCTGTTCCCAGCAAATGCAGTGTATTGGACGCAAGAGAAACTACTGTTCTTGTCAGTTTCCTAAGCAGAGTTGAATTAGATATGGCCCTTGTGTGTAGGAAGCACAGTTCTTTAGTTCTGAGCAAGCTGACTGTTCTGGCTATATAGGAAACAGAGTAGAGTAGAAGAGTGCTGCTTTTTCAAAAGCAGAGTGTGTTTCTTGTAAGGCGAGCTAGAGTTGATTTCCCTTTCATAAACGGAGTTGAATCACATGCAGTTTCTGGTCCTAGCAGCAAAAGTTGTTTTCTGGTAAGGAGATTCACTATTGTGCTCAATTGGCCATACACATTGCAAATAGCACTCGCGTCTTATCCCAGCAAATGCAGTGTATTGGACGCAAGAGAAACTACTGTTCTTGTCAGTTTCGTAAGCAGAGTTGAATTAGATATGGCCCTTGTGTGTACGAAGCACAGTTCTTTAGTTCTGAGCAAGCTGACTGTTCTGGCTATATAGGAAACACAGTAGAGTAGAAGAGTGCTGCTTTCTCAAAAGCAGAGTGTGTTTCTTGTAAGGCGAGCCAGAGTTTAATTCCCTTTCATAAACGGAGTTGAATCACATGCAATTTCTGGTCCTAGCAGCAAGAGTTGTTTTCTGGTAAGGAGATTCACTATTGTGCTCAATTGGCCATACACATTGCAAATAGCACTCGCGTCTGTTCCCAGCAAATGCAGTGTATTGGACGCAAGAGAAACTACTGTTCTTGTCAGTTTCCTAAGCAGAGTTGAATTAGATATGGCCCTTGTGTGTAGGAAGCACAGTTCTTTAGTTCTGAGCAAGCTGACTGTTCTGGCTATGTAGGAAACAGAGTAGAGTAGAAGAGTGCTGCTTTCTCAAAAGCAGAGTGTGTTTCTTGTAAGGCAAGCTAGAGTTGAATTCCCTTTCATAAACGGAGTTGAATCACATGCAGTTTCTGGTCCTAGCACCAAGAGTCGTTTTCTGGTAAGGAGAGTCACTATTGTGCTCATTTGGCCATACACAGTGCAAATAGCACTCGGGTCTGTACCCAGCAAGTGCATTGTATTGGACGCAGGAGAAACTACTGTTCTTGTCAGTTTCGTAAGCAGAGTTGAACTAGTTATGGCCATTGTGTGTAGGAAGCACAGTTCTTTGGTTCTGAGCAAGCTGACTGTTCTGGCTCTATAGGAAACACAGTAGAGTAGAAGAGTGCTGCTTTCTCTAAAGCAGAGTGTGTTTCTTGTAAGGCGAGCCAGAGTTTAATTCCCTTTCATAAACGGAGTTGAATCACATGCAATTTCTGGTCCTAGCAGCAAGAGTTGTTTTCTGGTAAGGAGATTCACTATTGTGCTCAATTGGCCATACACATTGCAAATAGCACACGCGTCTGTTCCCAGCAAATGCAGTGTATTGGACGCAAGAGAAACTACTGTTCTTGTCAGTTTCCTAAGCAGAGTTGAATTAGATATGGCCCTTGTGTGTAGGAAGCACAGTTCTTTAGTTCTGAGCAAGCTGACTGTTCTGGCTATGTAGGAAACAGAGTAGAGTAGAAGAGTGCTGCTTTCTCTAAAGCAGAGTGTGTTTCTTGTAAGGCGAGCCAGAGTTTAATTCCATTTCATAAACGGAGTTGAATCACATGCAGTTTCTGGTCCTAGCACAAAAGTTGTTTTCTGGTAAGGAGATTCACTATTGTGCTCAATTGGCCATACACATCGCAAATAGCACTCGCGTCTGTTCCTAGCAAATGCAGTGTATTGGACACAAGAGAAACTACTGTTCTTGTCAGTTTCCTAAGCAGAGTTGAATTAGATATGGCCCTTGTGTGTAGGAAGCACAGTTCTTTAGTTCTGATCAAGCTGACTGTTCTGGCTATATAGGAAACACAGTAGAGTAGAAGAGTGCTGCTTTCTCAAAAGCAGAGTGTGTTTCTTGTAAGGCAATCTAGAGTTGAATTCCCTTTCATAAACGGAGTTGAATCACATGCAGTTTCTGGTCCTAGCACCAAGAGTTGTTTTCTGGTAAGGAGAGTCACTATTGTGCTCATTTGGCCATACACAGTGCAAAAAGCACTCGGGTCTGTACCCAGCAAGTGCATTGTATTGGCCGCATGAGAAACTATTGTTCTTGTCAGTTTCCTAAGCAGAGTTGAACTAGTTATGGCCATTGTGTGTAGGAAGCACAGTTCTTTGGTTCTGAGCAAGCTGACTGTTCTGGCTCTATAGGAAACACAGTAGAGTAGAAGAGTGCTGCTTTCTCAAAAGCAGAGTGTGTTTCTTGTAAGGCGAGCCAGAGTTTAATTCCCTTTCATAAACGGAGTTGAATCACATGCAGTTTCTGGTCCTAGCACAAAAGTTGTTTTCTGGTAAGGAGATTCACTATTGTGCTCAATTGGCCATACACATCGCAAATAGCACTCGCGTCTGTTCCTAGCAAATGCAGTGTATTGGACGCAAGAGAAACTACTGTTCTTGTCAGTTTCCTAAGCAGAGTTGAATTAGATATGGCCCTTGTGTGTAGGAAGCACAGTTCTTTAGTTCTGATCAAGCTGACTGTTCTGGCTATATAGGAAACATAGTAGAGTAGAAGAGTGCTGCTTTCTCAAAAGCAGAGTGTGTTTCTTGTAAGGCAATCTAGAGTTGAATTCCCTTTCATAAACGGAGTTGAATCACATGCAGTTTCTGGTCCTAGCACCAAGAGTTGTTTTCTGGTAAGGAGAGTCACTAATGTGCTCATTTGGCCATACACAGTGCAAAAAGCACTCGGGTCTGTACCCAGCAAGTGCATTGTATTGGCCGCATGAGAAACTATTGTTCTTGTCAGTTTCCTAAGCAGAGTTGAACTAGTTATGGCCATTGTGTGTAGGAAGCACAGTTCTTTGGTTCTGAGCAAGCTGACTGTTCTGGCTCTATAGGAAACACAGTAGAGTAGAAGAGTGCTGCTTTCTCAAAAGCAGAGTGTGTTTCTTGTAAGGCGAGCCAGAGTTTAATTCCCTTTCATAAACGGAGTTGAATCACATGCAATTTCTGGTCCTAGCAGCAAGAGTTGTTTTCTGGTAAGGAGATTCACTATTGTGCTCAATTGGCCATACACATTGCAAATAGCACTCGCGTCTGTTCCCAGCAAATGCAGTGTATTGGACGCAAGAGAAACTACTGTTCTTGTCAGTTTCGTAAGCAGAGTTGAATTAGATATGGCCCTTGTGTGTAGGAAGCACAGTTCTTTAGTTCTGAGCAAGCTGACTGTTCTGGCCATGTAGGAAACAGAGTAGAAGAGTGCTGCTTTCTCTAAAGCAGAGTGTGTTTCTTGTAAGGCGAGCCAGAGTTTAATTCCCTTTCATAAACGGAGTTGAATCACATGCAGTTTCTGGTCCTAGCAGCAAAAGTTGTTTTCTGGTCAGGAGATTCACTATTGTGCTCAATTGGCCATACACATTGCAAATAGCACTCGCGTCTGTTCCTAGCAAATGCAGTGTATTGGACGCAAGAGAAACTACTGTTCTTGTCAGTTTCCTAAGCAGAGTTGAATTAGATATGGCCCTTGTGTGTAGGAAGCACAGTTCTTTAGTTCTGAGCAAGCTGACTGTTCTGGCTATATAGGAAACACAGTAGAGTAGAAGAGTGCTGCTTTCTCAAAAGCAGAGTGTGTTTCTTGTAAGGCAAGCTAGAGTTGAATTCCCTTTCATAAACGGAGTTGAATCACATGCAGTTTCTGGTCCTAGCACCAAGAGTTGTTTTCTGGTAAGGAGAGTCACTATTGTGCTCATTTGGCCATACACAGTGCAAATAGCACTCGCGTCTGTACCCAGCAAGTGAATTGTATTGGACGCAAGAGAAACTACTGTTCTTGTCAGTTTCCTAAGCAGAGTTGAACTAGTTATGGCCATTGTGTGTAGGAAGCACAGTTCTTTGGTTCTGAGCAAGCTGACTGTTCTGGCTCTATAGGAAACACAGTAGAGTAGAAGAGTGCTGCTTTCTCAAAAGCAGAGTGTGTTTCTTGTAAGGCGAGCCAGAGTTTAATTCCCTTTCATAAACGGAGTTGAATCACATGCAATTTCTGGTCCTAGCAGCAAGAGTTGTTTTCTGGTAAGGAGATTCACTATTGTGCTCAATTGGCCATACACATTGCAAATAGCACTCGCGTCTGTTCCCAGCAAATACAGTGTATTGGACACAAGAGAAACTACTGTTCTTGTCAGTTTCCTAAGCAGAGTTGAATTAGATATTGCCCTTGTGTGTAGGAAGCACAGTTCTTTAGTTCTGAGCAAGCTGACAGTTCTGGCTATATAGGAAACACAGTAGAGTAGAAGAGTGCTGCTTTCTCTAAAGCAGAGTGTGTTTCTTGTAAGGCGAGCTAGAGTTGATTTCCCTTTCATAAACGGAGTTGAATCACATGCAGTTTCTGGTCCTAGCAGCAAAAGTTGTTTTCTGGTAAGGAGATTCACTATTGTGCTCAATTGGCCATACACAGTGCAAATAGCACTCGCGTCTTATCAGAGCAAATGCAGTGTATTGGACGCAAGAGAAACTACTGTTCTTGTCAGTTTCCTAAGCAGAGTTGAACTAGTTATGGCCATTGTATGTAGGAAGCACAGTTCTTTGCTTCTGAGCAAGCTGACTGTTCTGGCTCTATAGGAAACACAGTAGAGTAGAAGAGTGCTGCTTTCTCAAAAGCAGAGTGTGTTTCTTGTAAGGCGAGCCAGAGTTTAATTCCCTTTCATAAACGGAGTTGAATCACATGCAATTTCTGGTCCTAGCAGCAAGAGTTGTTTTCTGGTAAGGAGATTCACTATTGTGCTCAATTGGCCATACACATTGCAAATAGCACTCGCGTCTGTTCCCAGCAAATGCAGTGTATTGGACGCAAGAGAAACTACTGTTCTTGTCAGTTTCGTAAGCAGAGTTGAATTAGATATGGCCCTTGTGTGTAGGAAGCACAGTTCTTTAATTCTGAGCAAGCTGACTGTTCTGGCCATGTAGGAAACAGAGTAGAAGAGTGCTGCTTTCTCTAAAGCAGAGTGTGTTTCTTGTAAGGCGAGCCAGAGTTTAATTCCCTTTCATAAACGGAGTTGAATCACATGCAGTTTCTGGTCCTAGCAGCAAAAGTTGTTTTCTGGTAAGGAGATTCACTATTGTGCTCAATTGGCCATACACATTGCAAATAGCACTCGCGTCTGTTCCCAGCAAATGCAGTGTATTGGACGCAAGAGAAACTACTGTTCTTGTCAGTTTCCTAAGCAGAGTTGAATTAGATATGGCCCTTGTGTGTAGGAAGCACAGTTCTTTAGTTCTGAGCAAGCTGACTGTTCTGGCTATGTAGGAAACAGAGTAGAGTAGAAGAGTGCTGCTTTCTCTAAAGCAGAGTGTGTTTCTTGTAAGGCGAGCCAGAATTTAATTCCCTTTCATAAACGGAGTTGAATCACATGCAGTTTCTGGTCCTAGCACAAAAGTTGTTTTCTGGTAAGGAGATTCACTATTGTGCTCAATTGGCCATACACATTGCAAATAGCACTCGCGTCTGTTCCTTGCAAATGCAGTGTATTGGACGCAAGAGAAACTACTGTTCTTGTCAGTTTCCTAAGCAGAGTTGAATTAGATATGGCCCTTGTGTGTAGGAAGCACAGTTCTTTAGTTCTGAGCAAGCTGACTGTTCTGGCTATATAGGAAACACAGTAGAGTAGAAGAGTGCTGCTTTCTCAAAAGCAGAGTGTGTTTCTTGTAAGGCAAGCTAGAGTTGAATTCCCTTTCATAAACGGAGTTGAATCACATGCAGTTTCTGGTCCTAGCACCAAGAGTCGTTTTCTGGTAAGGAGAGTCACTATTGTGCTCATTTGGCCATACACAGTGCAAATAGCACTCGGGTCTGTACCCAGCAAGTGCATTGTATTGGACGCAGGAGAAACTACTGTTCTTGTCAGTTTCCTAAGCAGAATTGAACTAGTTATGGCCATTGTGTGTAGGAAGCACAGTTCTTTGGTTCTGAGCAAGCTGACTGTTCTGGCTCTATAGGAAACACAGTAGAGTAGAAGAGTGCTGCTTTCTCAAAAGCAGAGTGTGTTTCTTGTAAGGCGAGCCAGAGTTTAATTCCCTTTCATAAACGGAGTTGAATCACATGCAATTTCTGGTCCTAGCAGCAAGAGTTGTTTTCTGGTAAGGAGATTCACTATTGTGCTCAATTGGCCATACACATTGCAAATAGCACTCGCGTCTGTTCCCAGCAAATGCAGTGTATTGGACGCAAGAGAAACTACTGTTCTTGTCAGTTTCCTAAGCAGAGTTGAATTAGATATGGCCCTTGTGTGTAGGAAGCACAGTTCTTTAGTTCTGAGCAAGCTGACTGTTCTGGCTATGTAGGAAACAGAGTAGAGTAGAAGAGTGCTGCTTTCTCTAAAGCAGAGTGTGTTTCTTGTAAGGCGAGCCAGAGTTTAATTCCATTTCATAAACGGAGTTGAATCACATGCAGTTTCTGGTCCTAGCACAAAAGTTGTTTTCTGGTAAGGAGATTCACTATTGTGCTCAATTGGCCATACACATCGCAAATAGCACTCGCGTCTGTTCCTAGCAAATGCAGTGTATTGGACGCAAGAGAAACTACTGTTCTTGTCAGTTTCCTAAGCAGAGTTGAATAAGATATGGCCCTTGTGTGTAGGAAGCACAGTTCTTTAGTTCTGAGCAAGCTGACTGTTCTGGCTATATAGGAAACACAGTAGAGTAGAAGAGTGCTGCTTTCTCAAAAGCAGAGTGTGTTTCTTGTAAGGCAAGCTAGAGTTGAATTCCCTTTCATAAACGGAGTTGAATCACATGCAGTTTCTGGTCCTAGCACCAAGAGTTGTTTTCTGGTAAGGAGAGTCACTATTGTGCTCATTTGGCCATACACAGTGCAAATAGCACTCGCGTCTGTACCCAGCAAGTGAATTGTATTGGACGCAAGAGAAACTACTGTTCTTGTCAGTTTCCTAAGCAGAGTTGAACTAGTTATGGCCATTGTGTGTAGGAAGCACAGTTCTTTGGTTCTGAGCAAACTGACTGTTCTGGCTCTATAGGAAACACAGTAGAGTAGAAGAGTGCTGCTTTCTCAAAAGCAGAGTGTGTTTCTTGTAAGGCGAGCCAGAGTTTAATTCCCTTTCATAAACGGAGTTGAATCACATGCAATTTCTGGTCCTAGCAGCAAGAGTTGTTTTCTGGTAAGGAGTTTCACTATTGTGCTCAATTGGCCATACACATTGCAAATAGCACTCGCGTCTGTTCCCAGCAAATACAGTGTATTGGACACAAGAGAAACTACTGTTCTTGTCAGTTTCCTAAGCAGAGTTGAATTAGATATTGCCCTTGTGTGTAGGAAGCACAGTTCTTTAGTTCTGAGCAAGCTGACAGTTCTGGCTATATAGGAAACACAGTAGAGTAGAAGAGTGCTGCTTTCTCTAAAGCAGAGTGTGTTTCTTGTAAGGCGAGCTAGAGTTGATTTCCCTTTCATAAACGGAGTTGAATCACATGCAGTTTCTGGTCCTAGCAGCAAAAGTTGTTTTCTGGTAAGGAGATTCACTATTGTGCTCAATTGGCCATACACAGTGCAAATAGCACTCGCGTCTTATCAGAGCAAATGCAGTGTATTGGACGCAAGAGAAACTACTGTTCTTGTCAGTTTCCTAAGCAGAGTTGAACTAGTTATGGCCATTGTATGTAGGAAGCACAGTTCTTTGCTTCTGAGCAAGCTGACTGTTCTGGCTCTATAGGAAACACAGTAGAGTAGAAGAGTGCTGCTTTCTCAAAAGCAGAGTGTGTTTCTTGTAAGGCGAGCCAGAATTTAATTCCCTTTCATAAACGGAGTTGAATCACATGCAGTTTCTGGTCCTAGCACAAAAGTTGTTTTCTGGTAAGGAGATTCACTATTGTGCTCAATTGGCCATACACATTGCAAATAGCACTCGCGTCTGTTCCTTGCAAATGCAGTGTATTGGACGCAAGAGAAACTACTGTTCTTGTCAGTTTCCTAAGCAGAGTTGAATTAGATATGGCCCTTGTGTGTAGGAAGCACAGTTCTTTAGTTCTGAGCAAGCTGACTGTTCTGGCTATATAGGAAACACAGTAGAGTAGAAGAGTGCTGCTTTCTCAAAAGCAGAGTGTGTTTCTTGTAAGGCAAGCTAGAGTTGAATTCCCTTTCATAAACGGAGTTGAATCACATGCAGTTTCTGGTCCTAGCACCAAGAGTCGTTTTCTGGTAAGGAGAGTCACTATTGTGCTCATTTGGCCATACACAGTGCAAATAGCACTCGGGTCTGTACCCAGCAAGTGCATTGTATTGGACGCAGGAGAAACTACTGTTCTTGTCAGTTTCCTAAGCAGAGTTGAACTAGTTATGGCCATTGTGTGTAGGAAGCACAGTTCTTTGGTTCTGAGCAAGCTGACTGTTCTGGCTCTATAGCAAACACAGTAGAGTAGAAGAGTGCTGCTTTCTCAAAAGCAGAGTGTGTTTCTTGTAATTCGAGCCAGAGTTTAATTCCCTTTCATAAACGGAGTTGAATCACATGCAATTTCTGGTCCTAGCAGCAAGAGTTGTTTTCTGGTAAGGAGATTCACTATTGTGCTCAATTGGCCATACACATTGCAAATAGCACTCGCGTCTGTTCCCAGCAAATGCAGTGTATTGGACGCAAGAGAAACTACTGTTCTTGTCAGTTTCCTAAGCAGAGTTGAATTAGATATGGCCCTTGTGTGTAGGAAGCACAGTTCTTTAGTTCTGAGCAAGCTGACTGTTCTGGCTATGTAGGAAACACAGTAGAGTAGAAGAGTGCTGCTTTCTCTAAAGCAGAGTGTGTTTCTTGTAAGGCGAGCCAGAGTTTAATTCCCTTTCATAAACGGAGTTGAATCACATGCAGTTTCTGGTCCTAGCAGCAAAAGTTGTTTTCTGGTAAGGAGATTCACTATTGTGCTCAATTGGCCATACACATTACAAATAGCACTCGCGTCTGTTCCCAGCAAATGCAGTGTATTGGACGCAAGAGAAACTACTGTTCTTGTCAGTTTCCTAAGCAGAGTTGAATTAGATATGGCCCTTGTGTGTAGGAAGCACAGTTCTTTAGTTCTGAGCAAGCTGACTGTTCTGGCTATATAGGAAACAGAGTAGAGTAGAAGAGTGCTGCTTTTTCAAAAGCAGAGTGTGTTTCTTGTAAGGCGAGCTAGAGTTGATTTCCCTTTCATAAACGGAGTTGAATCACATGCAGTTTCTGGTCCTAGCAGCAAAAGTTGTTTTCTGGTAAGGAGATTCACTATTGTGCTCAATTGGCCATACACATTGCAAATAGCACTCGCGTCTTATCCCAGCAAATGCAGTGTATTGGACGCAAGAGAAACTACTGTTCTTGTCAGTTTACTAAGCAGAGTTGAATTAGATATGGCCCTTGTGTGTACGAAGCACAGTTCTTTAGTTCTGAGCAAGCTGACTGTTCTGGCTATATAGGAAACACAGTAGAGTAGAAGAGTGCTGCTTTCTCAAAAGCAGAGTGTGTTTCTTGTAAGGCAAGCGAGAGTTGAATTCCCTTTCATAAACGGAGTTGAATCACATGCAGTTTCTGGTCCTAGCACCAAGAGTTGTTTTCTGGTAAGGAGCGTCACTATTGTGCTCAATTGGCCATACACATTGCAAATAGCACTCGCGTCTGTTCCCAGCAAATGCAGTGTATTGGACACAAGAGAAACTACTGTTCTTGTCAGTTTCCTAAGCAGAGTTGAATTAGATATGGCCCTTGTGTGTAGGAAGCACAGTTCTTTAGTTCTGAGCAAGCTGACAGTTCTGGCTATATAGGAAACACAGTAGAGTAGAAGAGTGCTGCTTTCTCAAAAGCAGAGTGTGTTTCTTGTAAGGCGAGCTAGAGCTGATTTCCCTTTCATAAACGGAGTTGAATCACATGCAGTTTCTGCTCCTAGCAGCAAAAGTTGTTTTCTGGTAAGGAGATTCACTATTGTGCTCAATTGTCCTTACACAGTGCAAATAGCACTCGCGTCTTATCCCAGCAAATGCAGTGTATTGGACGCAAGAGAAACTACTGTTCTTGTCAGTTTCCTAAGCAGAGTTGAACTAGTTATGGCCATTGTGTGTAGGAAGCACAGTTCTTTGGTTCTGAGCAAGCTGACTGTTCTGGCTCTATAGCAAACACAGTAGAGTAGAAGAGTGCTGCTTTCTCAAAAGCAGAGTGTGTTTCTTGTAATTCGAGCCAGAGTTTAATTCCCTTTCATAAACGGAGTTGAATCACATGCAATTTCTGGTCCTAGCAGCAAGAGTTGTTTTCTGGTAAGGAGATTCACTATTGTGCTCAATTGGCCATACACATTGCAAATAGCACTCGCGTCTGTTCCCAGCAAATGCAGTGTATTGGACGCAAGAGAAACTACTGTTCTTGTCAGTTTCCTAAGCAGAGTTGAATTAGATATGGCCCTTGTGTGTAGGAAGCACAGTTCTTTAGTTCTGAGCAAGCTGACTGTTCTGGCTATGTAGGAAACACAGTAGAGTAGAAGAGTGCTGCTTTCTCTAAAGCAGAGTGTGTTTCTTGTAAGGCGAGCCAGAGTTTAATTCCCTTTCATAAACGGAGTTGAATCACATGCAGTTTCTGGTCCTAGCAGCAAAAGTTGTTTTCTGGTAAGGAGATTCACTATTGTGCTCAATTGGCCATACACATTACAAATAGCACTCGCGTCTGTTCCCAGCAAATGCAGTGTATTGGACGCAAGAGAAACTACAGTTCTTGTCAGTTTCCTAAGCAGAGTTGAATTAGATATGGCCCTTGTGTGTAGGAAGCACAGTTCTTTAGTTCTGAGCAAGCTGACTGTTCTGGCTATATAGGAAACAGAGTAGAGTAGAAGAGTGCTGCTTTTTCAAAAGCAGAGTGTGTTTCTTGTAAGGCGAGCTAGAGTTGATTTCCCTTTCATAAACGGAGTTGAATCACATGCAGTTTCTGGTCCTAGCAGCAAAAGTTGTTTTCTGGTAAGGAGATTCACTATTGTGCTCAATTGGCCATACACATTGCAAATAGCACTCGCGTCTTATCCCAGCAAATGCAGTGTATTGGACGCAAGAGAAACTACTGTTCTTGTCAGTTTACTAAGCAGAGTTGAATTAGATATGGCCATTGTGTGTACGAAGCACAGTTCTTTAGTTCTGAGCAAGCTGACTGTTCTGGCTATATAGGAAACACAGTAGAGTAGAAGAGTGCTGCTTTCTCAAAAGCAGAGTGTGTTTCTTGTAAGGCAAGCGAGAGTTGAATTCCCTTTTAGAAAAGGAGTTGAATCACATGCAGTTTCTGGTCCTAGCACCAAGAGTTGTTTTCTGGTAAGAAGTGTCACTATTGTGCTCATTTGGCCATACACAGTGCAAATAGCACTCGCGTCTGTACCCAGCAAGTGCATTGTATTGGACGCAAGAGAAACTACTGTTCTTGTCAGTTTCCTAAGCAGAGTTGAACTAGTTATGGCCATTGTGTGTAGGAAGCACAGTTCTTTGGTTCTGAGCAAGCTGACTGTTCTGGCTCTATAGGAAACACAGTAGAGTAGAAGAGTGCTGCTTTCTCAAAAGCAGAGTGTGTTTCTTGTAAGGCGAGCTAGAGTTGATTTCCCTTTCTTAAACTGAGTTGAATCACATGCAGTTTCTGGTCCTAGCAGCAAAAGTTGTTTTCTGGTAAGGAGATTCATTATTGTGCTCAATTGGCCATACACAGTGCAAATAGCACTCGCGTCTAATCCCAGCAAATGCAGTGTATTGGACGCAAGAGAAACTACTGTTCTTGTCAGTTTCCTAAGCAGAGTTGAATTAGATATGGCCCTTGTGTGTAGGAAGCACAGTTCTTTAGTTCTGAGCAAGCTGACTGTTCTGGCTATATAGGTAACACAGTAGAGTAGAAGAGTGCTGCTTTCTCAAAAGCAGAGTGTGTTTCTTGTAAGGCGAGCCAGAGTTTAATTCCCTTTCATAAACGGAGTTGAATCACATGCAATTTCTGGTCCTAGAAGAAAGAGTTGTTTTCTGGTAAGGAGATTCACTATTGTGCTCAATTGGCCATACACATTGCAAATAGCACTCGCGTCTGTTCCCAGCAAATGCAGTGTATTGGACGCAAGAGAAACTACTGTTCTTGTCAGTTTCCTAAGCAGAGTTGAATTAGATATGGCCCTTGTGTGTAGGAAGCACAGTTCTTTAGTTCTGAGCAAGCTGACAGTTCTGGCTATATAGGAAACAGAGTAGAGTAGAAGAGTGCTGCTTTCTCTAAAGCAGAGTGTGTTTCTTGTAAGGCGAGCTAGAGTTGATTTCCCTTTCTTAAACGGAGTTGAATCACATGCAGTTTCTGGTCCTAGCAGCAAAAGTTGTTTTCTGGTAAGGAGATTCACTATTGTGCTCAATTGGCCATACACAGTGCAAATAGCACTCGCGTCTTATCCCAGCAAATGCAGTGTATTGTACGCAAGAGAAACTACTGTTCTTGTCAGTTTCCTAAGCAGAGTTGAATTAGATATGGCCCTTGTGTGTAGGAAGCACAGTTCTTTAGTTCTGAGCAAGTTGACTGTTCTGGCTATATAGGAAACACAGTAGAGTAGAAGAGTGCTGCTTTCTCAAAAGCAGAGTGTGTTTCTTGTAAGGCAAGCTAGAGTTGAATTCCCTTTCATAAATGGAGTTGAATCACATGCAGTTTCTGGTCCTAGCAGCAAAAGTTGTTTTATGGTAAGGAGATTCACTGTTGTGCTCAATTGGCCATATACAGTGCAAATAGCACTCGCGTCTTAATCCAGCAAATGCAGTGTATTGGACGCAAGAGAAACTACTGTTCTTGTCAGTTTCCTAAGCAGAGTTGAATTAGATATGGCCCTTGTGTGTAGGAAGCACAGTTCTTTAGTTCTGAGCAAGCTGTCTGTTCTGGCTATGTAGGAAACAGAGTAGAGTAGAAGAGTGCTGCTTTCTCTAAAGCAGAGTGTGTTTCTTGTAAGGCGAGCCAGAGTTTAATTCCCTTTCATAAACGGAGTTGAATCACATGCAGTTTCTGGTCCTAGCAGCAAAAGTTGTTTTCTGGTAAGGAGATTCACTATTGTGCTCAATTGGCCATACACATTGCAAATAGCACTCGCGTCTGTTCCCAGCAAATGCAGTGTATTGGACGCAAGAGAAACTACTGTTCTTGTCAGTTTCCTAATCAGAGTTGAATTAGATATGGCCCTTGTGTGTAGGAAGCACAGTTCTTTAGTTCTGAGCAAGCTGACAGTTCTGGCTATATAGGAAACACAGTAGAGTAGAAGAGTGCTGCTTTCTCAAAAGCAGAGTGTGTTTCTTGTAAGGCGAGCTAGAGCTCATTTCCCTTTCATAAACAGAGTTGAATCACATGCAGTTTCTGCTCCTAGCAGCAAAAGTTGTTTTCTGGTAAGGAGATTCACTATTGTGCTCAATTGTCCTTACACAGTGCAAATAGCACTCGCGTCTTATCCCAGCAAATGCAGTGTATTGGACGCAAGAGAAACTACTGTTCTTGTCAGTTTCCTAAGCAGAGTTGAATTAGATATGGCCCATGTGTGTTGGAAGCACAGTTCTATAGTTCTGAGCAAGCTGACTGTTCTGGCTATATAGGAAACACAGTAGAGTAGAAGAGTGCTGCTTTCTCAAAAGCAGAGTGTGTTTCTTGTAAGGCAAGCTAGAGTTGAATTCCCTTTTAGAAAAGGAGTTGAATCACATGCAGTTTCTGGTCCTAGCACCAAGAGTTGTTTTCTGGTAAGAAGAGTCACTATTGTGCTCATTTGGCCATACACAGTGCAAATAGCACTCTTGTCTGTACCCAGCAAGTGCATTGTATTGGACGCAAGAGTAACTACTGTTCTTGTCAGTTTCCTAAGCAGAGTTGAATTAGATATTGCCCTTGTGTGTAGGAAGCACAGTTCTTTAGTTCTGAGCAAGCTGACAGTTCTGGCTATATAGGAAACAGAGTAGAGTAGAAGAGTGCTGCTTTCTCTAAAGCAGAGTGTGTTTCTTGTAAAGCGAGCTAGAGTTGATTTCCCTTTCATAAACGGAGTTGAATCACATGCAGTTTCTGGTCCTACCACCAAGAGTTGTTTTCTGGTAAGGAGAGTCACTATTGTGCTCATTTGGCCATACACAGTGCAAATAGCACTCGCGTCTGTACCCAGCAAGTGCATTGTATTGGACGCAAGAGAAACTACTGTTCTTGTCAGTTTCCTAAGCAGAGTTGTACTAGTTATGGCCCTTGTGTGTAGGAAGCACAGTTCTTTAGTTCTGAGCAAGCTGACTGTTCTGGCTATATAGGAAAAAGAGTAGAGTAGAAGAGTGCTGCTTTCTCTAAAGCAGAGTGTGTTTCTTGTAAGGCGAGCCAGAGTTTAATTCCCTTTCATAAACGGAGTTGAATCACATGCAGTTTCTGGTCCTAGCACAAAAGTTGTTTTCTGGTAAGGAGATTCACTATTGTGCTCAATTGGCCATACACATTGCAAATAGCACTCGCGTCTGTTCCTAGCAAATGCAGTGTATTGGACGCAAGAGAAACTACTGTTCTTGTCAGTTTCCTAAGCAGAGTTGAATTAGATATGGCCCTTGTGTGTAGGACGCACAGTTCTTTAGTTCTGAGCAAGCTGACTGTTCTGGCTATATAGGAATCACAGTAGAGTAGAAGAGTGCTGCTTTCTCAAAAGCAGAGTGTGTTTCTTGTAAGGCGAGCCAGAGTTTAATTCCCTTTCATAAACGGAGTTGAATCACATGCAATTTCTGGTCCTAGCAGCAAGAGTTGTTTTCTGGTAAGGAGATTCACTATTGTGCTCAATTGGCCATACACATTGCAAATAGCACTCGCGTCTGTTCCCAGCAAATGCAGTGTATTGGACGCAAGAGAAACTACTGTTCTTGTCAGTTTCCTAAGCAGAGTTGAATTAGATATGGCCCTTGTGTGTAGGAAGCACAGTTTTTTAGTTCTGAGCAAGCTGACTGTTCTGGCTATATAGGAAACACAGTAGAGAAGAAGAGTACTGCTTTCTCAAAAGCAGAGTGTCTATCTTGTAAGGCAAGCTAGAGTTGAATTCTCTTTCATAAACGGAGATGAATCACATGCAGTTTCTGGTCCTAGCACCAAGAGTTGTTTTCTGGTAAGGAGAGTCACTCTTGTGCTCATTTGGCCATACATAGAGCAAATAGCACTCGCGTCTGTACCCAGCAAGTGCATTGTATTGGACGCAAGAGAAACTACTGTTCTTGTCAGTTTCCTAAGCAGAGTTGAACTAGTTATGGCCATTGTGTGTAGGAAGCACAGTTCTTTGGTTCTGAGCAAGCTGACTGTTCTGGCTCTATAGCAAACACAGTAGAGTAGAAGAGTGCTGCTTTCTCAAAAGCAGAGTGTGTTTCTTGTAAGGCGAGCCAGAGTTTAATTCCCTTTCATAAACGGAGTTGAATCACATGCAATTTCTGGTCCTAGCAGAAAGAGTTGTTTTCTGGTAAGGAGATTCACTATTGTGCTCAATTGGCCATACACATTGCAAATAGCACTCGCGTCTGTTCCCAGCAAATGCAGTGTATTGGACACAAGAGAAACTACTGTTCTTGTCATTTTCCTAAGCAGAGTTGAATTAGATATGGCCCTTGTGTGTAGGAAGCACAGTTCTTTAGTTCTGAGCAAGCTGACTGTTCTGGCTATATAGAAATCACAGTAGAGTAGAAGAGTGCTGCTTTCTCTAAAGCAGAGTGTGTTTCTTGTAAGTCGAGCCAGATTTTAATTCCCTTTCATAAACGGAGTTGAATCACATGCAGTTTCTGGTCCTAGCAGCAAGAGTTGTTTTCTGGTAAGGAGAGTCACTATTGTGCTCAATTGGCCATACACAGTGCAAATAGCACTCGCGTCTTATCCCAGCAAATGCAGTGTATTGGATACAAGAGAAACTACTGTTCTTGTCAGTTTCCTAAGCAGAGTTGAATTAGATATGGCCTTTGTGTGTATGAAGCACAGTTCTTTAGTTCTGAGCAAGCTGACTGTTCTGACTATATAGGAAACACATTAGAGTAGAAGAGTGCTGCTTTTTCAAAAGCAGAGTGTGTTTCTTGTAAGGCGAGCTAGAGTTGATTTCCCTTTCATAAACGGAGTTGAATCACATGCAGTTTCTGGTCCTAGCACCAAGAGTTGTTTTCTGGTAAGGAGAGTCACTATTGTGCTCATTTGGCCATACACATTGCAAATAGCACTCGCGTCTGTTCCCAGCAAATGCAGTGTATTGGACGCAAGAGAAACTACTGTTCTTGTCAGTTTCCTAAGCAGAGTTGAATTAGATATGGCCCTTGTGTGTAGGAAGCACAGTTCTTTAGTTCTGAGCAAGCTGACAGTTCTGGCTATATAGGAAACACAGTAGAGTAGAAGAGTGCTGCTTTCTCAAAAGCAGAGTGTGTTTCTTGTAAGGCGAGCTAGAGTTGATTTCCCTTTCATAAACGGAGTTGAATCACATGCAGTTTCTGCTCCTAGCAGCAAAAGTTGTTTTCTGGTAAGGAGATTCACTATTGTGCTCAATTGTCCTTACACAGTGCAAATAGCACTCGCGTCTTATCCCAGCAAATGCAGTGTATTGGACGCAAGAGAAACTACTGTTCTTGTCAGTTTCCTAAGCAGAGTTGAATTAGATATGGCCCATGTGTGTTGGAAGCACAGTTCTATAGTTCTGAGCAAGCTGACTGTTCTGGCTATATAGGAAACACAGTAGAGTAGAAGAGTGCTGCTTTCTCAAAAGCAGAGTGTGTTTCTTGTAAGGCAAGCTAGAGTTGAATTCCCTTTTAGAAAAGGAGTTGAATCACATGCAGTTTCTGGTCCTAGCACCAAGAGTTGTTTTCTGGTAAGAAGAGTCACTATTGTGCTCATTTGGCCATACACAGTGCAAATAGCACTCTTGTCTGTACCCAGCAAGTGCATTGTATTGGACGCAAGAGAAACTACTGTTCTTGTCAGTTTCCTAAGCAGAGTTGAATTAGATATTGCCCTTGTGTGTAGGAAGCACAGTTCTTTAGTTCTGAGCAAGCTGACAGTTCTGGCTATATAGGAAACAGAGTAGAGTAGAAGAGTGCTGCTTTCTCTAAAGCAGAGTGTGTTTCTTGTAAAGCGAGCTAGAGTTGATTTCCCTTTCATAAACGGAGTTGAATCACATGCAGTTTCTGGTCCTACCACCAAGAGTTGTTTTCTGGTAAGGAGAGTCACTATTGTGCTCATTTGGCCATACACAGTGCAAATAGCACTCGCGTCTGTACCCAGCAAGTGCATTGTATTGGACGCAAGAGAAACTACTGTTCTTGTCAGTTTCCTAAGCAGAGTTGTACTAGTTATGGCCCTTGTGTGTAGGAAGCACAGTTCTTTAGTTCTGAGCAAGCTGACTGTTCTGGCTATATAGGAAAAAGAGTAGAGTAGAAGAGTGCTGCTTTCTCTAAAGCAGAGTGTGTTTCTTGTAAGGCGAGCCAGAGTTTAATTCCCTTTCATAAACGGAGTTGAATCACATGCAGTTTCTGGTCCTAGCACAAAAGTTGTTTTCTGGTAAGGAGATTCACTATTGTGCTCAATTGGCCATACACATTGCAAATAGCACTCGCGTCTGTTCCTAGCAAATGCAGTGTATTGGACGCAAGAGAAACTACTGTTCTTGTCAGTTTCCTAAGCAGAGTTGAATTAGATATGGCCCTTGTGTGTAGGAAGCACAGTTCTTTAGTTCTGAGCAAGCTGACTGTTCTGGCTATATAGGAATCACAGTAGAGTAGAAGAGTGCTGCTTTCTCAAAAGCAGAGTGTGTTTCTTGTAAGGCGAGCCAGAGTTTAATTCCCTTTCATAAACGGAGTTGAATCACATGCAATTTCTGGTCCTAGCAGCAAGAGTTGTTTTCTGGTAAGGAGATTCACTATTGTGCTCAATTGGCCATACACATTGCAAATAGCACTCGCGTCTGTTCCCAGCAAATGCAGTGTATTGGACGCAAGAGAAACTACTGTTCTTGTCAGTTTCCTAAGCAGAGTTGAATTAGATATGGCCCTTGTGTGTAGGAAGCACAGTTTTTTAGTTCTGAGCAAGCTGACTGTTCTGGCTATATAGGAAACACAGTAGAGAAGAAGAGTACTGCTTTCTCAAAAGCAGAGTGTCTATCTTGTAAGGCAAGCTAGAGTTGAATTCTCTTTCATAAACGGAGATGAATCACATGCAGTTTCTGGTCCTAGCACCAAGAGTTGTTTTCTGGTAAGGAGAGTCACTCTTGTGCTCATTTGGCCATACATAGAGCAAATAGCACTCGCGTCTGTACCCAGCAAGTGCATTGTATTGGACGCAAGAGAAACTACTGTTCTTGTCAGTTTCCTAAGCAGAGTTGAACTAGTTATGGCCATTGTGTGTAGGAAGCACAGTTCTTTGGTTCTGAGCAAGCTGACTGTTCTGGCTCTATAGCAAACACAGTAGAGTAGAAGAGTGCTGCTTTCTCAAAAGCAGAGTGTGTTTCTTGTAAGGCGAGCCAAAGTTTAATTCCCTTTCATAAACGGAGTTGAATCACATGCAATTTCTGGTCCTAGCAGAAAGAGTTGTTTTCTGGTAAGGAGATTCACTATTGTGCTCAATTGGCCATACACATTGCAAATAGCACTCGCGTCTGTTCCCAGCAAATGCAGTGTATTGGACACAAGAGAAACTACTGTTCTTGTCATTTTCCTAAGCAGAGTTGAATTAGATATGGCCCTTGTGTGTAGGAAGCACAGTTCTTTAGTTCTGAGCAAGCTGACTGTTCTGGCTATATAGAAATCACAGTAGAGTAGAAGAGTGCTGCTTTCTCTAAAGCAGAGTGTGTTTCTTGTAAGTCGAGCCAGATTTTAATTCCCTTTCATAAACGGAGTTGAATCACATGCAGTTTCTGGTCCTAGCAGCAAGAGTTGTTTTCTGGTAAGGAGAGTCACTATTGTGCTCAATTGGCCATACACAGTGCAAATAGCACTCGCGTCTTATCCCAGCAAATGCAGTGTATTGGATACAAGAGAAACTACTGTTCTTGTCAGTTTCCTAAGCAGAGTTGAATTAGATATGGCCTTTGTGTGTATGAAGCACAGTTCTTTAGTTCTGAGCAAGCTGACTGTTCTGACTATATAGGAAACACATTAGAGTAGAAGAGTGCTGCTTTTTCAAAAGCAGAGTGTGTTTCTTGTAAGGCGAGCTAGAGTTGATTTCCCTTTCATAAACGGAGTTGAATCACATTCAGTTTCTGGTCCTAGCACCAAGAGTTGTTTTCTGGTAAGGAGAGTCACTATTGTGCTCATTTGGCCATACACATTGCAAATAGCACTCGCGTCTGTTCCCAGCAAATGCAGTGTATTGGACGCAAGAGAAACTACTGTTCTTGTCAGTTTCCTAAGCAGAGTTGAATTAGATATGGCCCTTGTGTGTAGGAAGCACAGTTCTTTAGTTCTGAGCAAGCTGACAGTTCTGGCTATATAGGAAACACAGTAGAGTAGAAGAGTGCTGCTTTCTCAAAAGCAGAGTGTGTTTCTTGTAAGGCGAGCTAGAGTTGATTTCCCTTTCATAAACGGAGTTGAATCACATGCAGTTTCTGCTCATAGCAGCAAAAGTTGTTTTCTGGTAAGGAGATTCACTATTGTGCTCAATTGTCCTTACACAGTGCAAATAGCACTCGTGTCTTATCCCAGCAAATGCAGTGTATTGTACGCAAGAGAAACTACTGTTCTTGTCAGTTTCCTAAGCAGAGTTGAATTAGATATGGCCCTTGTGTGTAGGAAGCACAGTTCTTTAGTTCTGAGCAAGCTGACTGTTCTGGCTATGTAGGAAACAGAGTAGAGTAGAAGAGTGCTGCTTTCTCTAAAGCAGAGTGTGTTTCTTGTAAGGCGAGCCAGAGTTTAATTCCATTTCATAAACGGAGTTGAATCACATGCAGTTTCTGGTCCTAGCACAAAAGTTGTTTTCTGGTAAGGAGATTCACTATTGTGCTCAATTGGCCATACACATCGCAAATAGCACTCGCGTCTGTTCCTAGCAAATGCAGTGTATTGGACGCAAGAGAAACTACTGTTCTTGTCAGTTTCCTAAGCAGAGTTGAACTAGTTATGGCCATTGTGTGTAGGAAGCACAGTTCTTTGGTTCTGAGCAAGCTGACTGTTCTGGCTCTATAGGAAACACAGTAGAGTAGAAGAGTGCTGCTTTCTCTAAAGCAGAGTGTGTTTCTTGTAAGGCGAGCTAGAGTTGATTTCCCTTTCATAAACGGAGTTGAATCACATGCAGTTTCTGGTCCTAGCACAAAAGTTGTTTTCTGGTAAGGAGATTCACTATTGTGCTCAATTGGCCATACACAGTGCAAATAGCACTCGCGTCTTATCAGAGCAAATGCAGTGTATTGGACGCAAGAGAAACTACTGTTCTTGTCATTTTCCTAAGCAGAGTTGAACTAGTTATGGCCATTGTGTGTAGGAAGCACAGTTCTTTGGTTCTGAGCAAGCTGACTGTTCTGGCTCTATAGCAAACACAGTAGAGTAGAAGAGTGCTGCTTTCTCAAAAGCAGAGTGTGTTTCTTGTAATTCGAGCCAGAGTTTAATTCCCTTTCATAAACGGAGTTGAATCACATGCAATTTCTGGTCCTAGCAGCAAGAGTTGTTTTCTGGTAAGGAGATTCACTATTGTGCTCAATTGGCCATACACATTGCAAATAGCACTCGCGTCTGTTCCCAGCAAATGCAGTGTATTGGACGCAAGAGAAACTACTGTTCTTGTCAGTTTCCTAAGCAGAGTTGAATTAGATATGGCCCTTGTGTGTAGGAAGCACAGTTCTTTAGTTCTGAGCAAGCTGACTGTTCTGGCTATGTAGGAAACACAGTAGAGTAGAAGAGTGCTGCTTTCTCTAAAGCAGAGTGTGTTTCTTGTAAGGCGAGCCAGAGTTTAATTCCCTTTCATAAACGGAGTTGAATCACATGCAGTTTCTGGTCCTAGCAGCAAAAGTTGTTTTCTGGTAAGGAGATTCACTATTGTGCTCAATTGGCCATACACATTACAAATAGCACTCGCGTCTGTTCCCAGCAAATGCAGTGTATTGGACGCAAGAGAAACTACTGTTCTTGTCAGTTTCCTAAGCAGAGTTGAATTAGATATGAGCCTTGTGTGTAGGAAGCACAGTTCTTTCGTTCTGAGCAAGCTGACTGTTCTGGCTATATAGGAAACAGAGTAGAGTAGAAGAGTGCTGCTTTTTCAAAAGCAGAGTGTGTTTCTTGTAAGGCGAGCTAGAGTTTAATTCCCTTTCATAAACGGAGTTGAATCACATGCAATTTCTGGTCCTAGCAGCAAGAGTTGTTTTCTGGTAAGGAGATTCACTATTGTGCTCAATTGGCCATACACATTGCAAATAGCACTCGCGTCTGTTCCCAGCAAATGCAGTGTATTGGACGCAAGAGAAACTACTGTTCTTGTCAGTTTCCTAAGCAGAGTTGAATTAGATATGGCCCTTGTGTGTAGGAAGCACAGTTCTTTAGTTCTGAGCAAGCTGACTGTTCTGGCTATGTAGGAAACACAGTAGAGTAGAAGAGTGCTGCTTTCTCTAAAGCAGAGTGTGTTTCTTGTAAGGCGAGCCAGAGTTTAATTCCCTTTCATAAACGGAGTTGAATCACATGCAGTTTCTGGTCCTAGCAGCAAAAGTTGTTTTCTGGTAAGGAGATTCACTATTGTGCTCAATTGGCCATACACATTACAAATAGCACTCGCGTCTGTTCCCAGCAAATGCAGTGTATTGGACGCAAGAGAAACTACTGTTCTTGTCAGTTTCCTAAGCAGAGTTGAATTAGATATGGCCCTTGTGTGTAGGAAGCACAGTTCTTTAGTTCTGAGCAAGCTGACTGTTCTGGCTATATAGGAAACAGAGTAGAGTAGAAGAGTGCTGCTTTTTCAAAAGCAGAGTGTGTTTCTTGTAAGGCGAGCTAGAGTTGATTTCCCTTTCATAAACGGAGTTGAATCACATGCAGTTTCTGGTCCTAGCAGCAAAAGTTGTTTTCTGGTAAGGAGATTCACTATTGTGCTCAATTGGCCATACACATTGCAAATAGCACTCGCGTCTTATCCCAGCAAATGCAGTGTATTGGACGCAAGAGAAACTACTGTTCTTGTCAGTTTACTAAGCAGAGTTGAATTAGATATGGCCCTTGTGTGTACGAAGCACAGTTCTTTAGTTCTGAGCAAGCTGACTGTTCTGGCTATATAGGAAACACAGTAGAGTAGAAGAGTGCTGCTTTCTCAAAAGCAGAGTGTGTTTCTTGTAAGGCAAGCGAGAGTTGAATTCCCTTTCATAAACGGAGTTGAATCACATGCAGTTTCTGGTCCTAGCACCAAGAGTTGTTTTCTGGTAAGGAGAGTCACTATTGTGCTCAATTGGCCATACACATTGCAAATAGCACTCGCGTCTGTTCCCAGCAAATGCAGTGTATTGGACACAAGAGAAACTACTGTTCTTGTCAGTTTCCTAAGCAGAGTTGAATTAGATATGGCCCTTGTGTGTAGGAAGCACAGTTCTTTAGTTCTGAGCAAGCTGACAGTTCTGGCTATATAGGAAACACAGTAGAGTAGAAGAGTGCTGCTTTCTCAAAAGCAGAGTGTGTTTCTTGTAAGGCGAGCTAGAGCTGATTTCCCTTTCATAAACGGAGTTGAATCACATGCAGTTTTTGCTCCTAGCAGCAAAAGTTGTTTTCTGGTAAGGAGATTCACTATTGTGCTCAATTGTCCTTACACAGTGCAAATAGCACTCGCGTCTTATCCCAGCAAATGCAGTGTATTGGACGCAAGAGAAACTACTGTTCTTGTCAGTTTCCTAAGCAGAGTTGAACTAGTTATGGCCATTGTGTGTAGGAAGCACAGTTCTTTGGTTCTGAGCAAGCTGACTGTTCTGGCTCTATAGCAAACACAGTAGAGTAGAAGAGTGCTGCTTTCTCAAAAGCAGAGTGTGTTTCTTGTAATTCGAGCCAGAGTTTAATTCCCTTTCATAAACGGAGTTGAATCACATGCAATTTCTGGTCCTAGCAGCAAGAGTTGTTTTCTGGTAAGGAGATTCACTATTGTGCTCAATTGGCCATACACATTGCAAATAGCACTCGCGTCTGTTCCCAGCAAATGCAGTGTATTGGACGCAAGAGAAACTACTGTTCTTGTCATTTTCCTAAGCAGAGTTGCACTAGTTATGGCCATTGTGTGTAGGAAGCACAGTTCTTTGGTTCTGAGCAAGCTGACTGTTCTGGCTCTATAGCAAACACAGTAGAGTAGAAGAGTGCTGCTTTCTCAAAAGCAGAGTGTGTTTCTTGTAATTCGAGCCAGAGTTTAATTCCCTTTCATAAACGGAGTTGAATCACATGCAATTTCTGGTCCTAGCAGCAAGAGTTGTTTTCTGGTAAGGAGATTCACTATTGTGCTCAATTGGCCATACACATTGCAAATAGCACTCGCGTCTGTTCCCAGCAAATGCAGTGTATTGGACGCAAGAGAAACTACTGTTCTTGTCAGTTTCCTAAGCAGAGTTGAATTAGATATGGCCCTTGTGTGTAGGAAGCACAGTTCTTTAGTTCTGAGCAAGCTGACTGTTCTGGCTATGTAGGAAACACAGTAGAGTAGAAGAGTGCTGCTTTCTCTAAAGCAGAGTGTGTTTCTTGTAAGGCGAGCCAGAGTTTAATTCCCTTTCATAAACGGAGTTGAATCACATGCAGTTTCTGGTCCTAGCAGCAAAAGTTGTTTTCTGGTAAGGAGATTCACTATTGTGCTCAATTGGCCATACACATTACAAATAGCACTCGCGTCTGTTCCCAGCAAATGCAGTGTATTGGACGCAAGAGAAACTACTGTTCTTGTCAGTTTCCTAAGCAGAGTTGAATTAGATATGGCCCTTGTGTGTAGGAAGCACAGTTCTTTAGTTCTGAGCAAGCTGACTGTTCTGGCTATATAGGAAACAGAGTAGAGTAGAAGAGTGCTGCTTTTTCAAAAGCAGAGTGTGTTTCTTGTAAGGCGAGCTAGAGTTGATTTCCCTTTCATAAACGGAGTTGAATCACATGCAGTTTCTGGTCCTAGCAGCAAAAGTTGTTTTCTGGTAAGGAGATTCACTATTGTGCTCAATTGGCCATACACATTGCAAATAGCACTCGCGTCTTATCCCAGCAAATGCAGTGTATTGGACGCAAGAGAAACTACTGTTCTTGTCAGTTTACTAAGCAGAGTTGAATTAGATATGGCCCTTGTGTGTACGAAGCACAGTTCTTTAGTTCTGAGCAAGCTGACTGTTCTGGCTATATAGGAAACACAGTAGAGTAGAAGAGTGCTGCTTTCTCAAAAGCAGAGTGTGTTTCTTGTAAGGCAAGCGAGAGTTGAATTCCCTTTCATAAACGGAGTTGAATCACATGCAGTTTCTGGTCCTAGCACCAAGAGTTGTTTTCTGGTAAGGAGAGTCACTATTGTGCTCAATTGGCCATACACATTGCAAATAGCACTCGCGTCTGTTCCCAGCAAATGCAGTGTATTGGACACAAGAGAAACTACTGTTCTTGTCAGTTTCCTAAGCAGAGTTGAATTAGATATGGCCCTTGTGTGTAGGAAGCACAGTTCTTTAGTTCTGAGCAAGCTGACAGTTCTGGCTATATAGGAAACAGAGTAGAGTAGAAGAGTGCTGCTTTTTCAAAGGCAGAGTGTGTTTCTTGTAAGGCGAGCTAGAGTTGATTTCCCTTTCATAAACGGAGTTGAATCACATGCAGTTTCTGGTCCTAGCAGCAAAAGTTGTTTTCTGGTAAGGAGATTCACTATTGTGCTCAATTGGCCATACACATTGCAAATAGCACTCGCGTCTTATCCCAGCAAATGCAGTGTATTGGACGCAAGAGAAACTACTGTTCTTGTCAGTTTACTAAGCAGAGTTGAATTAGATATGGCCCTTGTGTGTACGAAGCACAGTTCTTTAGTTCTGAGCAAGCTGACTGTTCTGGCTATATAGGAAACACAGTAGAGTAGAAGAGTGCTGCTTTCTCAAAAGCAGAGTGTGTTTCTTGTAAGGCAAGCGAGAGTTGAATTCCCTTTTAGAAAAGGAGTTGAATCACATGCAGTTTCTGGTCCTAGCACCAAGAGTTGTTTTCTGGTAAGAAGTGTCACTATTGTGCTCATTTGGCCATACACAGTGCAAATAGCACTCGAGTCTGTACCCAGCAAGTGCATTGTATTGGACGCAAGAGAAACTACTGTTCTTGTCAGTTTCCTAAGCAGAGTTGAACTAGTTATGGCCATTGTGTGTAGGAAGCACAGTTCTTTGGTTCTGAGCAAGCTGACTGTTCTGGCTCTATAGGAAATACAGTAGAGTAGAAGAGTGCTGCTTTCTCAAAAGCAGAGTGTGTTTCTTGTAAGGCGAGCCAGAGTTTAATTCCCTTTCATAAACGGAGTTGAATCACATGCAATTTCTGGTCCTAGCAGCAAGAGTTGTTTTCTGGTAAGGAGATTCACTATTGTGCTCAATTGGCCATACACTTTGCAAATAGCACTCGCGTCTGTTCCCAGCAAATGCAGTGTATTGGACGCAAGAGAAACTACTGTTCTTGTCAGTTTCCTAAGCAGAGTTGAATTAGATATTGCCCTTGTGTGTAGGAAGCACAGTTCTTTAGTTCTGAGCAAGCTGACTGTTCTGGCTATATAGGAAACAGAGTAGAGTAGAAGAGTGCTGCTTTCTCTAAAGCAGAGTGTGTTTCTTGTAAGGCGAGCTAGAGTTGATTTCCCTTTCATAAACGGAGTTGAATCACATGCAGTTTCTGGTCCTAGCACCAAGAGTTGTTTTCTGGTAAGGAGAGTCACTATTGTGCTCATTTGGCCATACACAGTGCAAATAGCACTCGCGTCTAAACCAGCAAGTGCATTGTATTGGACGCAAGAGAAACTACTGTTCTTGTCAGTTTCCTAAGCAGAGATGAACTAGTTATGGCCCTTGTGTGTAGGAAGCACAGTTCTTTGGTTCTGAGCAAGCTGACTGTTCTGGCTATATAGGAAACACAGTAGAGTAGAAGAGTGCTGCTTTCTCAAAATCAGAGTGTGTTTCTTGTAAGGCGAGCTAGAGTTGATTTCCCTTTCATAAATGGAGTTGAATCACATGCAGTTTCTGGTCCTAGCAGCAAAAGTTGTTTTATGGTAAGGAGATTCACTGTTGTGCTCAATTGGCCATATACAGTGCAAATAGCACTCGCGTCTTAATCCAGCAAATGCAGTGTATTGGACGCAAGAGAAACTACTGTTCTTGTCAGTTTCCTAAGCAGAGTTGAATTAGATATGGCCCTTGTGTGTAGGAAGCACAGTTCTTTAGTTCTGAGCAAGCTGACTGTTCTGGCTATGTAGGAAACAGAGAAGAGTAGAAGAGTGCTGCTTTCTCTAAAGCAGAGTGTGTTTCTTGTAAGGCGAGCCAGAGTTTAATTCCCTTTCATAAACGGAGTTGAATCACATGCAGTTTCTGGTCCTAGCAGCAAAAGTTGTTTTCTGGTAAGGAGATTCACTATTGTGCTCAATTGGCCATACACATTGCAAATAGCACTCGCGTCTGTTCCCAGCAAATGCAGTGTATTGGACGCAAGAGAAACTACTGTTCTTGTCAGTTTCCTAATCAGAGTTGAATTAGATATGGCCCTTGTGTGTAGGAAGCACAGTTCTTTAGTTCTGAGCAAGCTGACAGTTCTGGCTATATAGGAAACACAGTAGAGTAGAAGAGTGCTGCTTTCTCAAAAGCAGAGTGTGTTTCTTGTAAGGCGAGCTAGAGCTGATTTCCCTTTCATAAACGGAGTTGAATCCCATGCAGTTTCTGCTCCTAGCAGCAAAAGTTGTTTTCTGGTAAGGAGATTCACTATTGTGCTCAATTGTCCTTACACAGTGCAAATAGCACTCGCGTCTTATCCCAGCAAATGCAGTGTATTGGACGCAAGAGAAACTACTGTTCTTGTCAGTTTCCTAAGCAGAGTTGAATTAGATATGGCCCTTGTGTGTAGGAAGCACAGTTCTATAGTTCTGAGCAAGCTGACTGTTCTGGCTATATAGGAAACACAGTAGAGTAGAAGAGTGCTGCTTTCTCAAAAGCAGAGTGTGTTTCTTGTAAGGCAAGCTAGAGTTGAATTCCCTTTTAGAAAAGGAGTTGAATCACATGCAGTTTCTGGTCCTAGCACCAAGAGTTGTTTTCTGGTAAGAAGAGTCACTATTGTGCTCATTTGGCCATACACAGTGCAAATAGCACTCGCGTCTGTACCCAGCAAGTGCATTGTATTGGACGCAAGAGAAACTACTGTTCTTGTCAGTTTCCTAAGCAGAGTTGAACTAGTTATGGCCATTGTGTGTAGGAAGCACAGTTCTTTGGTTCTGAGCAAGCTGACTGTTCTGGCTCTATAGGAAACACTGTAGAGTAGAAGAGTGCTGCTTTCTCAAAAGCAGAGTGTGTTTCTTGTAAGGCGAGCCAGAGTTTAATTCCCTTTCATAAACGGAGTTGAATCACATGCAATTTCTGGTCCTAGCAGCAAGAGTTGTTTTCTGGTGAGGAGATTCACTATTGTGCTCAATTGGCCATACACATTGCAAATAGCACTCGCGTCTGTTCCCAGCAAATGCAGTGTATTGGACGCAAGAGAAACTACTGTTCTTGTCAGTTTCCTAAGCAGAGTTGAATTAGATATTGCCCTTGTGTGTAGGAAGCACAGTTCTTTAGTTCTGAGCAAGCTGACAGTTCTGGCTATATAGGAAACAGAGTAGAGTAGAAGAGTGCTGCTTTCTCTAAAGCAGAGTGTGTTTCTTGTAAAGCGAGCTAGAGTTGATTTCCCTTTCATAAACGGAGTTGAATCACATGCAGTTTCTGGTCCTACCACCAAGAGTTGTTTTCTGGTAAGGAGAGTCACTATTGTGCTCATTTGGCCATACACAGTGCAAATAGCACTCGCGTCTGTACCCAGCAAGTGCATTGTATTGGACGCAAGAGAAACTACTGTTCTTGTCAGTTTCCTAAGCAGAGTTGTACTAGTTATGGCCCTTGTGTGTAGGAAGCACAGTTCTTTAGTTCTGAGCAAGCTGACTGTTCTGGCTATATAGGAAAAAGAGTAGAGTAGAAGAGTGCTGCTTTCTCTAAAGCAGAGTGTGTTTCTTGTAAGGCGAGCCAGAGTTTAATTCCCTTTCATAAACGGAGTTGAATCACATGCAGTTTCTGGTCCTAGCACAAAAGTTGTTTTCTGGTAAGGAGATTCACTATTGTGCTCAATTGGCCATACACATTGCAAATAGCACTCGCGTCTGTTCCTAGCAAATGCAGTGTATTGGACGCAAGAGAAACTACTGTTCTTGTCAGTTTCCTAAGCAGAGTTGAATTAGATATGGCCCTTGTGTGTAGGAAGCACAGTTCTTTAGTTCTGAGCAAGCTGACTGTTCTGGCTATATAGGAATCACAGTAGAGTAGAAGAGTGCTGCTTTCTCAAAAGCAGAGTGTGTTTCTTGTAAGGCGAGCCAGAGTTTAATTCCCTTTCATAAACGGAGTTGAATCACATGCAATTTCTGGTCCTAGCAGCAAGAGTTGTTTTCTGGTAAGGAGATTCACTATTGTGCTCAATTGGCCATACACATTGCAAATAGCACTCGCGTCTGTTCCCAGCAAATGCAGTGTATTGGACGCAAGAGAAACTACTGTTCTTGTCAGTTTCCTAAGCAGAGTTGAATTAGATATGGCCCTTGTGTGTAGGAAGCACAGTTTTTTAGTTCTGAGCAAGCTGACTGTTCTGGCTATATAGGAAACACAGTAGAGTAGAAGAGTGCTGCTTTCTCAAAAGCAGAGTGTCTATCTTGTAAGGCAAGCTAGAGTTGAATTCTCTTTCATAAACGGAGATGAATCACATGCAGTTTCTGGTCCTAGCACCAAGAGTTGTTTTCTTGTAAGGAGAGTCACTCTTGTGCTCATTTGGCCATACATAGAGCAAATAGCACTCGCGTCTGTACCCAGCAAGTGCATTGTATTGGACGCAAGAGAAACTACTGTTCTTGTCAGTTTCCTAAGCAGAGTTGAACTAGTTATGGCCATTGTGTGTAGGAAGCACAGTTCTTTGGTTCTGAGCAAGCTGACTGTTCTGGCTCTATAGCAAACACAGTAGAGTAGAAGAGTGCTGCTTTCTCAAAAGCAGAGTGTGTTTCTTGTAAGGCGAGCCAGAGTTTAATTCCCTTTCATAAACGGAGTTGAATCACATGCAATTTCTGGTCCTAGCAGAAAGAGTTGTTTTCTGGTAAGGAGATTCACTATTGTGCTCAATTGGCCATACACATTGCAAATAGCACTCGCGTCTGTTCCCAGCAAATGCAGTGTATTGGACACAAGAGAAACTACTGTTCTTGTCATTTTCCTAAGCAGAGTTGAATTAGATATGGCCCTTGTGTGTAGGAAGCACAGTTCTTTAGTTCTGAGCAAGCTGACTGTTCTGGCTATATAGAAATCACAGTAGAGTAGAAGAGTGCTGCTTTCTCTAAAGCAGAGTGTGTTTCTTGTAAGTCGAGCCAGATTTTAATTCCCTTTCATAAACGGAGTTGAATCACATGCAGTTTCTGGTCCTAGCAGCAAGAGTTGTTTTCTGGTAAGGAGAGTCACTATTGTGCTCAATTGGCCATACACAGTGCAAATAGCACTCGCGTCTTATCCCAGCAAATGCAGTGTATTGGATACAAGAGAAACTACTGTTCTTGTCAGTTTCCTAAGCAGAGTTGAATTAGATATGGCCTTTGTGTGTATGAAGCACAGTTCTTTAGTTCTGAGCAAGCTGACTGTTCTGGCTATGTAGGAAACAGAGTAGAGTAGAAGAGTGCTGCTTTCTCTAAAGCAGAGTGTGTTTCTTGTAAGGCGAGCCAGAGTTTAATTCCCTTTCATAAACGGAGTTGAATCACATGCAGTTTCTGGTCCTAGCAGCAAAAGTTGTTTTCTGGTAAGGAGATTCACTATTGTGCTCAATTGGCCATACACAGTGCAAATAGCACTCGCGTCTGTTCCCAGCAAATGCAGTGTATTGGACGCAAGAGAAACTACTGTTCTTGTCAGTTTCCTAAGCAGAGTTGAATTAGATATGGCCCTTGTGTGTAGGAAGCACAGTTCTTTAGTTCTGAGCAAGCTGACTGTTCTGGCTATATAGGAAACACAGTAGAGTAGAAGAGTGCTGCTTTCTCAAAAGCAGAGTGTGTTTCTTGTAAGGCAAGCTAGAGTTGAATTCCCTTTCATAAACGGAGTTGAATCACATGCAGTTTCTGGTCCTAGCACCAAGAGTCGTTTTCTGGTAAGGAGAGTCACTATTGTGCTCATTTGGCCATACACAGTGCAAATAGCACTCGGGTCTGTACCCAGCAAGTGCATTGTATTGGACACAAGAGAAACTACTGTTCTTGTCAGTTTCCTAACCAGAGTTGAACTAGTTATGGCCATTGTGTGTAGGAAGCACAGTTCTTTGGTTCTGAGCAAGCTGACTGTTCTGGCTCTATAGGAAACACAGTAGAGTAGAAGAGTGCTGCTTTCTCAAAAGCAGAGTGTGTTTCTTGTAAGGCGAGCCAGAGTTTAATTCCCTTTCATAAACGGAGTTGAATCACATGCAATTTCTGGTCCTAGCAGCAAGAGTTGTTTTCTGGTAAGGAGATTCACTATTGTGCTCAATTGGCCATACACATTGCAAATAGCACTCGCGTCTGTTCCCAGCAAATGCAGTGTATTGGACGCAAGAGAAACTACTGTTCTTGTCAGTTTCCTAAGCAGAGTTGAATTAGATATGGCCCTTGTGTGTAGGAAGCACAGTTCTTTAGTTCTGAGCAAGCTGTCTGTTCTGGCTATGTAGGAAACAGAGTAGAGTAGAAGAGTGCTGCTTTCTCTAAAGCAGAGTGTGTTTCTTGTAAGGCGAGCCAGAGTTTAATTCCCTTTCATAAACGGAGTTGAATCACATGCAGTTTCTGGTCCTAGCAGCAAAAGTTGTTTTCTGGTAAGGAGATTCACTATTGTGCTCAATTGGCCATACACATTGCAAATAGCACTCGCGTCTGTTCCCAGCAAATGCAGTGTATTGGACGCAAGAGAAACTACTGTTCTTGTCAGTTTCCTAATCAGAGTTGAATTAGATATGGCCCTTGTGTGTAGGAAGCACAGTTCTTTAGTTCTGAGCAAGCTGACAGTTCTGGCTATATAGGAAACACAGTAGAGTAGAAGAGTGCTGCTTTCTCAAAAGCAGAGTGTGTTTCTTGTAAGGCGAGCTAGAGCTGATTTCCCTTTCATAAACGGAGTTGAATCACATGCAGTTTCTGCTCCTAGCAGCAAAAGTTGTTTTCTGGTAAGGAGATTCACTATTGTGCTCATTTGTCCTTACACAGTGCAAATAGCACTCGCGTCTTATCCCAGCAAATGCAGTGTATTGGACGCAAGAGAAACTACTGTTCTTGTCAGTTTCCTAAGCAGAGTTGAATTAGATATGGCCCTTGTGTGTTGGAAGCACAGTTCTATAGTTCTGAGCAAGCTGACTGTTCTGGCTATATAGGAAACACAGTAGAGTAGAAGAGTGCTGCTTTCTCAAAAGCAGAGTGTGTTTCTTGTAAGGCAAGCTAGAGTTGAATTCCCTTTTAGAAAAGGAGTTGAATCACATGCAGTTTCTGGTCCTAGCACCAAGAGTTGTTTTCTTGTAAGGAGAGTCACTCTTGTGCTCATTTGGCCATACATAGAGCAAATAGCACTCGCGTCTGTACCCAGCAAGTGCATTGTATTGGACGCAAGAGAAACTACTGTTCTTGTCAGTTTCCTAAGCAGAGTTGAATTAGATATGGCCCTTGTGTGTAGGAAGCACAGTTCTTTAGTTCTGAGCAAGCTGACTGTTCTGGCTATATAGAAATCACAGTAGAGTAGAAGAGTGCTGCTTTCTCTAAAGCAGAGTGTGTTTCTTGTAAGTCGAGCCAGATTTTAATTCCCTTTCATAAACGGAGTTGAATCACATGCAGTTTCTGGTCCTAGCAGCAAGAGTTGTTTTCTGGTAAGGAGAGTCACTATTGTGCTCAATTGGCCATACACAGTGCAAATAGCACTCGCGTCTTATCCCAGCAAATGCAGTGTATTGGATACAAGAGAAACTACTGTTCTTGTCAGTTTCCTAAGCAGAGTTGAATTAGATATGGCCTTTGTGTGTATGAAGCACAGTTCTTTAGTTCTGAGCAAGCTGACTGTTCTGGCTATGTAGGAAACAGAGTAGAGTAGAAGAGTGCTGCTTTCTCTAAAGCAGAGTGTGTTTCTTGTAAGGCGAGCCAGAGTTTAATTCCCTTTCATAAACGGAGTTGAATCACATGCAGTTTCTGGTCCTAGCAGCAAAAGTTGTTTTCTGGTAAGGAGATTCACTATTGTGCTCAATTGGCCATACACAGTGCAAATAGCACTCGCGTCTGTTCCCAGCAAATGCAGTGTATTGGACGCAAGAGAAACTACTGTTCTTGTCAGTTTCCTAAGCAGAGTTGAATTAGATATGGCCCTTGTGTGTAGGAAGCACAGTTCTTTAGTTCTGAGCAAGCTGACTGTTCTGGCTATATAGGAAACACAGTAGAGTAGAAGAGTGCTGCTTTCTCAAAAGCAGAGTGTGTTTCTTGTAAGGCAAGCTAGAGTTGAATTCCCTTTCATAAACGGAGTTGAATCACATGCAGTTTCTGGTCCTAGCACCAAGAGTCGTTTTCTGGTAAGGAGAGTCACTATTGTGCTCATTTGGCCATACACAGTGCAAATAGCACTCGGGTCTGTACCCAGCAAGTGCATTGTATTGGACACAAGAGAAACTACTGTTCTTGTCAGTTTCCTAACCAGAGTTGAACTAGTTATGGCCATTGTGTGTAGGAAGCACAGTTCTTTGGTTCTGAGCAAGCTGACTGTTCTGGCTCTATAGGAAACACAGTAGAGTAGAAGAGTGCTGCTTTCTCAAAAGCAGAGTGTGTTTCTTGTAAGGCGAGCCAGAGTTTAATTCCCTTTCATAAACGGAGTTGAATCACATGCAATTTCTGGTCCTAGCAGCAAGAGTTGTTTTCTGGTAAGGAGATTCACTATTGTGCTCAATTGGCCATACACATTGCAAATAGCACTCGCGTCTGTTCCCAGCAAATGCAGTGTATTGGACGCAAGAGAAACTACTGTTCTTGTCAGTTTCCTAAGCAGAGTTGAATTAGATATGGCCCTTGTGTGTAGGAAGCACAGTTCTTTAGTTCTGAGCAAGCTGTCTGTTCTGGCTATGTAGGAAACAGAGTAGAGTAGAAGAGTGCTGCTTTCTCTAAAGCAGAGTGTGTTTCTTGTAAGGCGAGCCAGAGTTTAATTCCCTTTCATAAACGGAGTTGAATCACATGCAGTTTCAGGTCCTAGCAGCAAAAGTTGTTTTCTGGTAAGGAGATTCACTATTGTGCTCAATTGGCCATACACATTGCAAATAGCACTCGCGTCTGTTCCCAGCAAATGCAGTGTATTGTACGCAAGAGAAACTACTGTTCTTGTCAGTTTCCTAATCAGAGTTGAATTAGATATGGCCCTTGTGTGTAGGAAGCACAGTTCTTTAGTTCTGAGCAAGCTGACAGTTCTGGCTATATAGGAAACACAGTAGAGTAGAAGAGTGCTGCTTTCTCAAAAGCAGAGTGTGTTTCTTGTAAGGCGAGCTAGAGCTGATTTCCCTTTCATAAACGGAGTTGAATCACATGCAGTTTCTGCTCCTAGCAGCAAAAGTTGTTTTCTGGTAAGGAGATTCACTATTGTGCTCATTTGTCCTTACACAGTGCAAATAGCACTCGCGTCTTATCCCAGCAAATGCAGTGTATTGGACGCAAGAGAAACTACTGTTCTTGTCAGTTTCCTAAGCAGAGTTGAATTAGATATGGCCCTTGTGTGTTGGAAGCACAGTTCTATAGTTCTGAGCAAGCTGACTGTTCTGGCTATATAGGAAACACAGTAGAGTAGAAGAGTGCTGCTTTCTCAAAAGCAGAGTGTGTTTCTTGTAAGGCAAGCTAGAGTTGAATTCCCTTTTAGAAAAGGAGTTGAATCACATGCAGTGTCTGGTCCTAGCACCAAGAGTTGTTTTCTGGTAAGAAGAGTCACTATTGTGCTCATTTGGCCATACACAGTGCAAATAGCACTCGCGTCTGTACCCAGCAAGTGCATTGTATTGGACGCAAGAGAAACTACTGTTCTTGTCAGTTTCCTAAGCAGAGTTGAACTAGTTATGGCCATTGTGTGTAGGAAGCACAGTTCTTTGGTTCTGAGCAAGCTGACTGTTCTGGCTCTATAGGAAACACAGTAGAGTAGAAGAGTGCTGCTTTCTCAAAAGCAGAGTGTGTTTCTTGTAAGGCGAGCCAGAGTTTAATTCCCTTTCATAAACGGAGTTGAATCACATGCAATTTCTGGTCCTAGCAGCAAGAGTTGTTTTCTGGTGAGGAGATTCACTATTGTGCTCAATTGGCCATACACATTGCAAATAGCACTCGCGTCTGTTCCCAGCAAATGCAGTGTATTGGACGCAAGAGAAACTACTGTTCTTGTCAGTTTCCTAAGCAGAGTTGAATTAGATATTGCCCTTGTGTGTAGGAAGCACAGTTCTTTAGTTCTGAGCAAGCTGACAGTTCTGGCTATATAGGAAACAGAGTAGAGTAGAAGAGTGCTGCTTTCTCTAAAGCAGAGTGTGTTTCTTGTAAAGCGAGCTAGAGTTGATTTCCCTTTCATAAACGGAGTTGAATCACATGCAGTTTCTGGTCCTACCACCAAGAGTTGTTTTCTGGTAAGGAGAGTCACTATTGTGCTCATTTGGCCATACACAGTGCAAATAGCACTCGCGTCTGTACCCAGCAAGTGCATTGTATTGGACGCAAGAGAAACTACTGTTCTTGTCAGTTTCCTAAGCAGAGTTGTACTAGTTATGGCCCTTGTGTGTAGGAAGCACAGTTCTTTAGTTCTGAGCAAGCTGACTGTTCTGGCTATATAGGAAAAAGAGTAGAGTAGAAGAGTGCTGCTTTCTCTAAAGCAGAGTGTGTTTCTTGTAAGGCGAGCCAGAGTTTAATTCCCTTTCATAAACGGAGTTGAATCACATGCAGTTTCTGGTCCTAGCACAAAAGTTGTTTTCTGGTAAGGAGATTCACTATTGTGCTCAATTGGCCATACACATTGCAAATAGCACTCGCGTCTGTTCCTAGCAAATGCAGTGTATTGGACGCAAGAGAAACTACTGTTCTTGTCAGTTTCCTAAGCAGAGTTGAATTAGATATGGCCCTTGTGTGTAGGAAGCACAGTTCTTTAGTTCTGAGCAAGCTGACTGTTCTGGCTATATAGGAAACACAGTAGAGTAGAAGAGTGCTGCTTTCTCAAAAGCAGAGTGTGTTTCTTGTAAGGCAAGCTAGAGTTGAATTTCCTTTCATAAACGGATTTGAATCACATGCAGTTTCTGGTCCTAGCACCAAGAGTTGTTTTCTGGTAAGGAGAGTCACTATTGTGCTCATTTGGCCATACACAGTGCAAATAGCACTCGCGTCTGTACCCAGCAAGTGCATTGTATTGGACGCAAGAGAAACTACTGTTCTTGTCAGGTTCCTAAGCAGAGTTGAACTAGTTATGGCCCTTGTGTGTAGGAAGCACAGTTCTTTGGTTCTGAGAAAGCTGACTGTTCTGGCTATATAGGAAACACAGTAGAGTAGAAGAGTGCTGCTTTCTCAAAAGCAGAGTGTGTTTCTTGTAAGGCGAGCCAGAGTTTAATTCCCTTTCATAAACGGAGTTGAATCACATGCAATTTCTGGTCCTAGCAGAAAGAGTTGTTTTCTGGTAAGGAGATTCACTATTGTGCTCAATTGGCCATACACATTGCAAATAGCACTCGCGTCTGTTCCCAGCAAATGCAGTGTATTGGACGCAAGAGAAACTACTGTTCTTGTCAGTTTCCTAAGCAGAGTTGAATTAGATATGGCCCTTGTGTGTAGGAAGCACAGTTCTTTAGTTCTGAGCAAGCTGACAGTTCTGGCTATATAGGAAACAGAGTAGAGTAGAAGAGTGCTGCTTTCTCTAAAGCAGAGTGTGTTTCATGTAAGGCGAGCTAGAGTTGATTTCCCTTTCTTAAACGGAGTTGAATCACATGCAGTTTCTGGTCCTAGCAGCAAAAGTTGTTTTCTGGTAAGGAGATTCACTATTGTGCTCAATTGGCCATACACAGTGCAAATAGCACTCGCGTCTTATCCCAGCAAATGCAGTGTATTGTACGCAAGAGAAACTACTGTTCTTGTCAGTTTCCTAAGCAGAGTTGAATTAGATATGGCCCTTGTGTGTAGGAAGCACAGTTCTTTAGTTCTGAGCAAGTTGACTGTTCTGGCTATATAGGAAACACAGTAGAGTAGAAGAGTGCTGCTTTCTCAAAAGCAGAGTGTGTTTCTTGTAAGGCAAGCTAGAGTTGAATTCCCTTTCATAAATGGAGTTGAATCACATGCAGTTTCTGGTCCTAGCAGCAAAAGTTGTTTTATGGTAAGGAGATTCACTGTTGTGCTCAATTGGCCATATACAGTGCAAATAGCACTCGCGTCTTAATCCAGCAAATGCAGTGTATTGGACGCAAGAGAAACTACTGTTCTTGTCAGTTTCCTAAGCAGAGTTGAATTAGATATGGCCCTTGTGTGTAGGAAGCACAGTTCTTTAGTTCTGAGCAAGCTGTCTGTTCTGGCTATGTAGGAAACAGAGTAGAGTAGAAGAGTGCTGCTTTCTCTAAAGCAGAGTGTGTTTCTTGTAAGGCGAGCCAGAGTTTAATTCCCTTTCATAAACGGAGTTGAATCACATGCAGTTTCTGGTCCTAGCAGCAAAAGTTGTTTTCTGGTAAGGAGATTCACTATTGTGCTCAATTGGCCATACACATTGCAAATAGCACTCGCGTCTGTTCCCAGCAAATGCAGTGTATTGGACGCAAGAGAAACTACTGTTCTTGTCAGTTTCCTAATCAGAGTTGAATTAGATATGGCCCTTGTGTGTAGGAAGCACAGTTCTTTAGTTCTGAGCAAGCTGACAGTTCTGGCTATATAGGAAACACAGTAGAGTAGAAGAGTGCTGCTTTCTCAAAAGCAGAGTGTGTTTCTTGTAAGGCGAGCTAGAGCTGATTTCCCTTTCATAAACGGAGTTGAATCCCATGCAGTTTCTGCTCCTAGCAGCAAAAGTTGTTTTCTGGTAAGGAGATTCACTATTGTGCTCAATTGTCCTTACACAGTGCAAATAGCACTCGCGTCTTATCCCAGCAAATGCAGTGTATTGGACGCAAGAGAAACTACTGTTCTTGTCAGTTTCCTAAGCAGAGTTGAATTATATATGGCCCTTGTGTGTTGGAAGCACAGTTCTATAGTTCTGAGCAAGCTGACTGTTCTGGCTATATAGGAAACACAGTAGAGTAGAAGAGTGCTGCTTTCTCAAAAGCAGAGTGTGTTTCTTGTAAGGCAAGCTAGAGTTGAATTCCCTTTTAGAAAAGGAGTTGAATCACATGCAGTTTCTGGTCCTAGCACCAAGAGTTGTTTTCTGGTAAGAAGAGTCACTATTGTGCTCATTTGGCCATACACAGTGCAAATAGCACTCGCGTCTGTACCCAGCAAGTGCATTGTATTGGACGCAAGAGAAACTACTGTTCTTGTCAGTTTCCTAAGCAGAGTTGAACTAGTTATGGCCATTGTGTGTAGGAAGCACAGTTCTTTGGTTCTGAGCAAGCTGACTGTTCTGGCTCTATAGGAAACACTGTAGAGTAGAAGAGTGCTGCTTTCTCAAAAGCAGAGTGTGTTTCTTGTAAAGCGAGCTAGAGTTGATTTCCCTTTCATAAACGGAGTTGAATCACATGCAGTTTCTGGTCCTAGCACAAAAGTTGTTTTCTGGTAAGGAGATTCACTATTGTGCTCAATTGGCCATACACATTGCAAATAGCACTCGCGTCTGTTCCTAGCAAATGCAGTGTATTGGACGCAAGAGAAACTACTGTTCTTGTCAGTTTCCTAAGCAGAGTTGAATTAGATATGGCCCTTGTGTGTAGGAAGCACAGTTCTTTAGTTCTGAGCAAGCTGACTGTTCTGGCTATATAGGAATCACAGTAGAGTAGAAGAGTGCTGCTTTCTCAAAAGCAGAGTGTGTTTCTTGTAAGGCGAGCCAGAGTTTAATTCCCTTTCATAAACGGAGTTGAATCACATGCAATTTCTGGTCCTAGCAGCAAGAGTTGTTTTCTGGTAAGGAGATTCACTATTGTGCTCAATTGGCCATACACATTGCAAATAGCACTCGTGTCTGTTCCCAGCAAATGCAGTGTATTGGACGCAAGAGAAACTACTGTTCTTGTCAGTTTCCTAAGCAGAGTTGAATTAGATATGGCCCTTGTGTGTAGGAAGCACAGTTTTTTAGTTCTGAGCAAGCTGACTGTTCTGGCTATATAGGAAACACAGTAGAGTAGAAGAGTGCTGCTTTCTCAAAAGCAGAGTGTCTATCTTGTAAGGCAAGCTAGAGTTAAATTCTCTTTCATAAACGGAGATGAATCACATGCAGTTTCTGGTCCTAGCACCAAGAGTTGTTTTCTTGTAAGGAGAGTCACTCTTGTGCTCATTTGGCCATACATAGAGCAAATAGCACTCGCGTCTGTACCCAGCAAGTGCATTGTATTGGACGCAAGAGAAACTACTGTTCTTGTCAGTTTCCTAAGCAGAGTTGAACTAGTTATGGCCATTGTGTGTAGGAAGCACAGTTCTTTGGTTCTGAGCAAGCTGACTGTTCTGGCTCTATAGCAAACACAGTAGAGTAGAAGAGTGCTGCTTTCTCAAAAGCAGAATGTGTTTCTTGTAAGGCGAGCCAGAGTTTAATTCCCTTTCATAAACGGAGTTGAATCACATGCAATTTCTGGTCCTAGCAGAAAGAGTTGTTTTCTGGTAAGGAGATTCACTATTGTGCTCAATTGGCCATACACATTGCAAATAGCACTCGCGTCTGTTCAAAGCAAATGCAGTGTATTGGACACAAGAGAAACTACTGTTCTTGTCATTTTCCTAAGCAGAGTTGAATTAGATATGGCCCTTGTGTGTAGGAAGCACAGTTCTTTAGTTCTGAGCAAGCTGACTGTTCTGGCTATATAGAAATCACAGTAGAGTAGAAGAGTGCTGCTTTCTCTAAAGCAGAGTGTGTTTCTTGTAAGTCGAGCCAGATTTTAATTCCCTTTCATAAACGGAGTTGAATCACATGCAGTTTCTGGTCCTAGCAGCAAGAGTTGTTTTCTGGTAAGGAGAGTCACTATTGTGCTCAATTGGCCATACACAGTGCAAATAGCACTCGCGTCTTATCCCAGCAAATGCAGTGTATTGGATACAAGAGAAACTACTGTTCTTGTCAGTTTCCTAAGCAGAGTTGAATTAGATATGGCCTTTGTGTGTATGGAAGCACAGTTCTTTAGTTCTGAGCAAGCTGACTGTTCTGACTATATAGGAAACACATTAGAGTAGAAGAGTGCTGCTTTTTCAAAAGCAGAGTGTGTTTCTTGTAAGGCGAGCTAGAGTTGATTTCCCTTTCATAAACGGAGTTGAATCACATGCAGTTTCTGGTCCTAGCACCAAGAGTTTGTTTTCTGGTAAGGAGAGTCACTATTGTGCTCATTTGGCCATACACATTGCAAATAGCACTCGCGTCTGTATCCCAGCAAATGCAGTGTATTGGACGCAAGAGAAACTACTGTTCTTGTCAGTTTCCTAAGCAGAGTTGAATTAGATATGGCCCTTGTGTGTAGGAAGCACAGTTCTTTAGTTCTGAGCAAGCTGACAGTTCTGGCTATATAGGAAACACAGTAGAGTAGAAGAGTGCTGCTTTCTCAAAAGCAGAGTGTGTTTCTTGTAAGGCGAGCTAGAGTTGATTTCCCTTTCATAAACGGAGTTGAATCACATGCAGTTTCTGCTCCTAGCAGCAAAAGTTGTTTTCTGGTAAGGAGATTCACTATTGTGCTCAATTGTCCTTACACAGTGCAAATAGCACTCGCTGTCTGTATCCCAGCAAATGCAGTGTATTGGACGCAAGAGAAACTACTGTTCTTGTCAGTTTCCTAAGCAGAGTTGAATTAGATATGGCCCTTGTGTGTTGGAAGCACAGTTCTTTAGTTCTGAGCAAGCTGACTGTTCTGGCTATATAGGAAACACAGTAGAGTAGAAGAGTGCTGCTTTCTCAAAAGCAGAGTGTGTTTCTTGTAAGGCAAGCTAGAGTTGAATTCCCTTTCATAAACGGAGTTGAATCACATGCAGTTTCTGGTCCTAGCACCAAGAGTTGTTTTCTGGTAAGAAGAGTCACTATTGTGCTCAATTGGCCATACACAGTGCAAATAGCACTCGCGTCTGTACCCAGCAAGTACATTGTATTGGACGCAAGAGAAACTACTGTTCTTGTCAGTTTCCTAAGAAGAGTTGAACTAGTTATGGCCGTTGTGTGTAGGAAGCACAGTTCTTTAGTTCTGAGCAAGCTGACTGTTCTGGCTATGTAGGAAACAGAGTAGAGTAGAAGAGTGCTGCTTTCTCTAAAGCAGAGTGTGTTTCTTGTAAGGCGAGCCAGAGTTTAATTCCCTTTCATAAACGGAGTTGAATCACATGCAGTTTCTGGTCCTAGCAGCAAAAGTTGTTTTCTGGTAAGGAGATTCACTATTGTGCTCAATTGGCCATACACAGTGCAAATAGCACTCGCGTCTGTTCCCAGCAAATGCAGTGTATTGGACGCAAGAGAAACTACTGTTCTTGTCAGTTTCCTAAGCAGAGTTGAATTAGATATGGCCCTTGTGTGTAGGAAGCACAGTTCTTTAGTTCTGAGCAAGCTGACTGTTCTGGCTATATAGGAAAACACAGTAGAGTAGAAGAGTGCTGCTTTCTCAAAAGCAGAGTGTGTTTCTTGTAAGGCAAGCTAGAGTTGAATTCCCTTTCATAAACGGAGTTGAATCACATGCAGTTTCTGGTCCTAGCACCAAGAGTCGTTTTCTGGTAAGGAGAGTCACTATTGTGCTCATTTGGCCATACACAGTGCAAATAGCACTCGGGTCTGTATCCCAGCAAGTGCATTGTATTGGACACAAGAGAAACTACTGTTCTTGTCAGTTTCCTAAGCAGAGTTGAATTAGATATGGCCCTTGTGTGTAGAAAGCACACTTCTTTAGTTCTGAGCAAGCTGACTGTTCTGGCTATATAGGAAACACAGTAGAGTAGAAGAGTGCGGTTTTCTCAAAAGCAGAGTGTGTTTCTTGTAAGGCAAGCTAGAGTTGAATTCCCTTTCATAAACGGAGTTGAATCACATGCAGTTTCTGGTCCTAGCACCAGAGTTGTTTTCTGGTAAGGAGAGTCACTATTGTGCTCATTTGGCCATACACAATGCAAATAGCACTCGCTTTTGTTCTCAGCAAGTGCAGTGTATTAGAAGCAAGAGAAACTACTGTTCTTGTCAGTTTCCTAAGCAGAGTTGAACTAGTTATGGCCATTGTGTGTAGGAAGCACAGTTCTTTGGTTCTGAGCAAGGTGACTGTTCTGGCTCTATAGGAAACACAGTAGAGTAGAGGAGTGCTGCTTTCTCAAAAGCAGAGTGTGTTTCTTGTAAGGCGAGCCAGAGTTTAATTCCCTTTCATAAACGGAGTAAAATCACATGCAATTTCTGGTCCTAGCAGCAAGAGTTGTTTTCTGGTAAGGAGATTCACTATTGTGCTCAATTGGCCATACACATTGCAAATAGCACTCGCGTCTGTTCCCAGCAAATGCAGTGTATTGGACGCAAGAGAAACTACTGTTCTTGTCAGTTTCCTAAGCAGAGTTGAATTAGATATGGCCCTTGTGTGTAGGAAGCACACTTCTTTAGTTCTCAGCAAGCTGACTGTTCTGGCTATATAGGAAACACAGTAGAGTAGAAGAGTGCGGTTTTCTCAAAAGCCGAGTGTGTTTCTTGTAAGGCGAGCTAGAGTTGAATTCCCTTTCATAAACGGAGTTGAATCACATGCAGTTTCTGGTCCTAGCACCAAGAGTTGTTTTCTGGTAAGGAGAGTCACTATTGTGCTCATTTGGCCATACACAATGCAAAAAGCACTCGCTTCTGTTCTCAGCAAGTGCAGTGTATTAGAAGCAAGAGAAACTACTGTTCTTGTCAGTGTCCTAAGCAGAGTTGAACTAGTTATGGCCATTGTGTGTAGGAAGCACAGTTCTTTGGTTCTGAGCAAGCTGACTGTTCTGGCTCTATAGGAAACACAGTAGAGTAGAAGAGTGCTGCTTTCTCAAAAGCAGAGTGTGTTTCTTGTAAGGCGAGCCAGTTGTTTTCTGGTAAGGAGATTCACTATTGTGCTCAATTGGCCATACACATTGCAAATAGCACTCGCGTCTGTTACCAGCAAATGCAGTGTATTGGACGCAAGAGAAACTACTGTTCTTGTCAGTTTCCTAAGCAGAGTTGAATTAGATATTGCCCTTGTGTGTAGGAAGCACAGTTCTTTAGTTCTGAGCAAGCTGAGAGTTCTGGCTATATAGGAAACACAGTAGAGTAGAAGAGTGCTGCTTTCTCTAAAGCAGAGTGTGTTTCTTGTAAGGCGAGCTAGAGTTGATTTCCCTTTCATAAACGGAGTTGAATCACATGCAGTTTCTGGTCCTAGCAGCAAAAGTTGTTTTCTGGTAAGGAGATTCACTATTGTGCTCAATTGGCCTTACACAGTGCAAATAGCACTCGCGTCTGTTCCCAGCAAATGCAGTGTATTGGACGCAAGAGAAACTACTGTTCTTGTCAGTTTCCTAAGCAGAGTTGAATTAGATATGGCCCTTGTGTGTAGGAAGCACACTTCTTTAGTTCTCAGCAAGCTGACTGTTCTGGCTATATAGGAAACACAGTAGAGTAGAAGAGTGCGGTTTTCTCAAAAGCAGAGTGTGTTTCTTGTAAGGCAAGCTAGAGTTGAATTCCCTTTCATAAACGGAGTTGAATCACATGCAGTTTCTGGTCCTAGCACCAAGAGTTGTTTTCTGGTAAGGAGAGTCACTATTGTGCTCATTTGGCCATACACAATGCAAATAGCACTCGCTTTTGTTCTCAGCAAGTGCAGTGTATTAGAAGCAAGAGAAACTACTGTTCTTGTCAGTTTCCTAAGCAGAGTTGAACTAGTTATGGCCATTGTGTGTAGGAAGCACAGTTCTTTGGTTCTGAGCAAGCTGACTGTTCTGGCTCTATAGGAAACACAGTAGAGTAGAAGAGTGCTGCTTTCTCAAAAGCAGAGTGTGTTTCTTGTAAGGCGAGCCAGTTGTTTTCTGGTAAGGAGATTCACTATTGTGCTCAATTGGCCATACACATTGCAAATAGCACTCGCGTCTGTTCCCAGCAAATGCAGTGTATTGGACGCAAGAGAAACTACTGTTCTTGTCAGTTTCCTAAGAAGAGTTGAATTAGATATGGCCCTTGTGTGTAGGAAGCACAGTTCTTTAGTTCTGAGCAAGCTGACAGTTCTGGCTATATAGGAAACACAGTAGAGTAGAAGAGTGCTGCTTTCTCTAAAGCAGAGTGTGTTTCTTGTAAGGCGAGCTAGAGTTGATTTCCCTTTCATAAACGGAGTTGAATCACATGCAGTTTCTGGTCCTAGCAGCAAAAGTTGTTTTCTGGTAAGGAGATTCACTATTGTGCTCAATTGGCCTTACACAGTGCAAATAGCACTCGCGTCTTATCCCAGCAAATGCAGTGTATTGGACGCAAGAGAAACTACTGTTCTTGTCAGTTTCCTAAGCAGAGTTGAATTAGATATGGCCCTTGTGTGTAGGAAGCACACTTCTTTAGTTCTGAGCAAGCTGACTGTTCTGGCTATATAGGAAACACAGTAGAGTAGAAGAGTGCGGTTTTCTCAAAAGCAGAGTGTGTTTCTTGTAAGGCAAGCTAGAGTTGAATTCCCTTTCATAAACGGAGTTGAATCACATGCAGTTTCTGGTCCTAGCACCAAGAGTTGTTTTCTGGTAAGGAGAGTCACTATTGTGCTCATTTGGCCATACACAATGCAAATAGCACTCGCTTTTGTTCTCAGCAAGTGCAGTGTATTAGAAGCAAGAGAAACTACTGTTCTTGTCAGTTTCCTAAGCAGAGTTGAACTAGTTATGGCCATTGTGTGTAGGAAGCACAGTTCTTTGGTTCTGAGCAAGCTGACTGTTCTGGCTCTATAGGAAACACAGTAGAGTAGAAGAGTGCTGCTTTCTCAAAAGCAGAGTGTGTTTCTTGTAAGGCGAGCCAGAGTTTAATTCCCTTTCATAAACGGAGTAAAATCACATGCAATTTCTGGTCCTAGCAGCAAGAGTTGTTTTCTGGTAAGGAGATTCACTATTGTGCTCAATTGGCCATACACATTGCAAATAGCACTCGCGTCTGTTCCCAGCAAATGCAGTGTATTGGACGCAAGAGAAACTACTGTTCTTGTCAGTTTCCTAAGCAGAGTTGAATTAGATATGGCCCTTGTGTGTAGGAAGCACACTTCTTTAGTTCTGAGCAAGCTGACTGTTCCGGCTATATAGGAAACACAGTAGAGTAGAAGAGTTCGGTTTTCTCAAAAGCAGAGTGTGTTTCTTGTAAGGCAAGCTAGAGTTGAATTCCCTTTCATAAACGGAGTTGAATCACATGCAGTTTCTGGTCCTAGCACCAAGAGTTCTTTTCTGGTAAGGAGAGTCACTATTGTGCTCATTTGGCCATACACAATGCCAATAGCACTCGCTTCTGTTCTCAGCAAGTGCAGTGTATTAGAAGCAAGAGAAATTACTGTTCTTGTCAGTTTCCTAAGCAGAGTTGAAATAGTTATGGCCATTGTGTATAGGAAGCACAGTTCTTTGGTTCTGAGCAAGCTGACTGTTCTGGCTCTATAGGAAACACAGTAGAGTAGAAGAGTGCTGCTTTCCCAAAAGCAGAGTGTGTTTCTTGTAAGGCGAGCTAGAGTTGAATTCCCTTTCATAAACGGAGTTGAATCACATGCAGTTTCTGGTCCTAGCACCAAGAGATGTTTTCTGGTAAGGAGAGTCACTATTGTGCTCATTTGGCCATACACAATGCAAAAAGCACTCTCTTCTGTTCTCAGCAAGTGCAGTGTATTAGAAGCAAGAGAAACTACTGTTCTTGTCAGTGTCCTAAGCAGAGTTGAACTAGTTATGGCCATTGTGTGTAGGAAGCACAGTTCTTTGGTTCTGAGCAAGCTGACTGTTCTGGCTCTATAGGAAACACAGTAGAGTAGAAGAGTGCTGCTTTCTCAAAAGCAGAGTGTGTTTCTTGTAAGGCGAGCCAGTTGTTTTCTGGTAAGGAGATTCACTATTGTGCTCAATTGGCCATACACATTGCAAATAGCACTCGCGTCTGTTCCCAGCAAATGCAGTGTATTGGACGCAAGAGAAACTACTGTTCTTGTCAGTTTCCTAAGCAGAGTTGAATTAGATATGGCCCTTGTGTGTAGGAAGCACACTTCTTTAGTTCTGAGCAAGCTGACTGTTCTGGCTATATAGGAAACACAGTAGAGTAGAAGAGTGCGGTTTTCTCAAAAGCAGAGTGTGTTTCTTGTAAGGCAAGCTAGAGTTGAATTCCCTTTCATAAACGGAGTTGAATCACATGCAGTTTCTGGTCCTAGCACCAAGAGTTGTTTTCTGGTAAGGAGAGTCACTATTGTGCTCATTTGGCCGTACACAATGCAAAAAGCACTCGCTTCTGTTCTCAGCAAGTGCAGTGTATTAGAAGCAAGAGAAACTACTGTTCTTGTCATTGTCCTAAGCAGAGTTGAACTAGTTATGGCCATTGTGTGTAGGAAGCACAGTTCTTTGGTTCTGAGCAAGCTGACTGTTCTGGCTCTATAGGAAACACAGTAGAGTAGAAGAGTGCTGCTTTCTCAAAAGCAGAGTGTGTTTCTTGTAAGGCGAGCCAGAGTTTAATTCCCTTTCATAAACGGAGTTGAATCACATGCAATTTCTGGTCCTAGCAGCAAGAGTTGTTTTCTGGTAAGGAGATTCACTATTGTGCTCAATTGGCCATACACATTGCAAATAGCACTCGCGTCTGTTCCCAGCAAATGCAGTGTATTGGACGCAAGAGAAACTACTGTTCTTGTCAGTTTCCTAAGCAGAGTTGAATTAGATATTGCCCTTGTGTGTAGGAAGCACAGTTCTTTGGTTCTGAGCAAGCTGACTGTTCTGGCTCTATAGGAAACACAGTAGAGTAGAAGAGTGCTGCTTTCCCAAAAGCAGAGTGTGTTTCTTGTAAGGCGAGCCAGAGTTGAATTCCCTTTCATAAACGGAGTTGAATCACATGCAATTTCTGGTCCTAGCAGCAAGAGTTGTTTTCTGGTAAGGAGATTCACTATTGTGCTCAATTGGCCATACACATTGCAAATAGCACTCGCGTCTGTTCCCAGAAAATGCAGTGTATTGGACGCAAGAGAAACTACTGTTCTTGTCAGTTTCCTAAGCAGAGTTGAATTAGATATGGCCCTTGTGTGTAGGAAGCACACTTCTTTAGTTCTGAGCAAGCTGACAGTTCTGGCTATAGGAAACACAGTAGAGTAGAAGAGTGCTGCTTTCTCTAAAGCAGAGTGTGTTTCTTGTAAGGCAAGCTAGAGTTGATTTCCCTTTCATAAACGGAGTTGAATCACATGCAGTTTCTGGTCCTAGCAGCAAAAGTTGTTTTCTGGTAAGGAGATTCACTATTGTGCTCAATTGGCCTTACACAGTGCAAATAGCACTCGCGTCTTATCCCAGCAAATGCAGTGTATTGGACGCAAGGGAAACTACTGTTCTTGTCAGTTTCCTAAGCAGAGTTGAATTAGATATGGCCCTTGTGTGTAGGAAGCACACTTCTTTAGTTCTGAGAAAGCTGACTGTTCTGGCTATATAGGAAACACAGTAGAGTAGAAGAGTGCGGTTTTCTCAAAAGCAGAGTGTGTTTCTTGTAAGCCAAGCTAGAGTTGAATTCCCTTTCATAAACGGAGTTGAATCACATGCAGTTTCTGGTCCTACCACCAAGAGTTTTTTTCTGGTAAGGAGAGTCACTATTGTGCTCATTTGGCCATACACAATGCAAATAGCACTCGCTTTTGTTCTCAGCAAGTGCAGTGTATTAGAAGCAAGAGAAACTACTGTTCTTGTCAGTTTCCTAAGCAGAGTTGAACTAGTTATGGCCATTGTGTGTAGGAAGCACAGTTCTTTGGTTCTGAGCAAGCTGACTGTTCTGGCTCTATAGGAAACACAGTAGAGTAGAAGAGTACTGCTTTCTCAAAAGCAGAGTGTGTTTCTTGTAAGGCGAGCCAGTTGTTTTCTGGTAAGGAGATTCACTATTGTGCTCAATTGGCCATACACATTGCAAATAGCACTCGCGTCTGTTCCCAGCAAATGCAGTGTATTGGACACAAGAGAAACTACTGTTCTTGTCAGTTTCCTAAGCAGAGTTGAATTAGATATTGCCCTTGTGTATAGGAAGCACAGTTCTTTAGTTCTGAGCAAGCTGACAGTTCTGGCTCTATAGGAAACACAGTAGAGTAGAAGAGTGCTACTTTCTCTAAAGCAGAGTGTGTTTCTTGTAAGGCGAGATAGAGTTGATTTCCCTTTCATAAACGGAGTTGAATCACATGCAGTTTCTGGTCCTAGCAGCAAAAGTTGTTTTCTGGTAAGGAGATTCACTATTGTGCTCAATTGGCCTTACACAGTGCAAATAGCACTCGCGTCTTATCCCAGCAAATGCAGTGTATTGGACGCAAGAGAAACTACTGTTCTTGTCAGTTTCCTAAGCAGAGTTGAATTAGATATGGCCCTTGTGTGTAGGAAGCACACTTCTTTAGTTCTGAGCAAGCTGACTGTTCTGGCTATATAGGAAACACAGTAGAGTAGAAGAGTGCGGTTTTCTCAAAAGCAGAGTGTGTTTCTTGTAAGGCAAGCTAGAGTTGAATTCCCTTTCATAAACGGAGTTGAATCACATGCAGTTTCTGGTCCTAGCACCAAGAGTTGTTTTCTGGTAAGGAGAGTCACTATTGTGCTCATTTGGCCATACACAATGCAAACAGCACTCGCTTGTGTTCTCAGCAAGTGCAGTGTATTAGAAGCAAGAGAAACTACTGTTCTTGTCAGTTTCCTAAGCAGAGTTGAACTAGTTATGGCCATTGTGTGTAGGAAGCACAGTTCTTTGGTTCTGAGCAAGCTGACTGTTCTGGCTCTATAGGAAACACAGTAGAGTAGAAGAGTGCTGCTTCCTCAACAGCAGAGTGTGTTTCTTGTAAGGCGAGCCAGAGTTTAATTCCCTTTCATAAACGGAGTTGAATCACATGCAATTTCTGGTCCTAACAGCAAGAGTTGTTTTCTGGTAAGGAGATTCACTATTGTGCTCAATTGGCCATACACACTGCAAATAGCACTCGCGTCTGTTCCCAGCAAATGCAGTGTATTGGACGCAAGAGAAACTACTGTTCTTGTCAGTTTCCTAAGCAGAGTTGAATTAGATATTGCCCTTGTGTGTAGGAAGCACAGTTCTTTGGTTCTGAGCAAGCTGACAGTTCTGGCTACATAGGAAACACAGTAGAGTAGAAGAGTGCTGCTTTCTCTAAAGCAGAGTGTGTTTCTTGTAAGGCGAGCTAGAGTTGATTTCCCTTTCATAAACGGAGTTGAATCACATGCAATTTCTGGTCCTAGCAGCAAAAGTTGTTTTCTTGTAAGGGGATTCACTATTGTGCTCAATTGGCCTTACACAGTGCAAATAGCACTCGCGTCTGTTCCCAGCAAATGCAGTGTATTGGACGCAAGAGAAACTACTGTTCTTGTCAGTTTCCTAAGCAGAGTTGAATTAGATATGGCCCTTGTGTGTAGGAAGCACACTTCTTTAGTTCTGAGCAAGCTGACTGTTCTGGCTATATAGGAAACACAGTAGAGTAGAAGAGTGCTGCTTTCTCAAAAGCAGAGTGTGTTTCTTGTAAGGCAAGCTAGAGTTGAATTCCCTTTCATAAACGGAGTTGAATCACATGCAGTTTTTGGTCCTAGCACCAAGAGTTGTTTTCTGGTAAGGAGAGTCACTATTGTGCTCATTTGGCCATACACAATGCCAATAGCACTCGCTTCTGTTCTCAGCAAGTGCAGTGTATTAGAAGCAAGAAAAACTACTTTTCTTGTCAGTTTCCTAAGCAGAGTTGAACTAGTTATGGCCATTGTGTGTAGGAAGCACAGTTCTTTGGTTCTGAGCAAGCTGACTGTTCTGGCTCTATAGGAAACACAGTAGAGTAGAAGAGTGCTGCTTTCCCAAAAGCAGAGTGTGTTTCTTGTAAGGCGAGCCAGAGTTTAATTCCCTTTCATAAACGGAGTTGAATCACATGCAATTTCTGGTCCTAGCAGCAAGAGTTGTTTTCTGGTAAGGAGATTCACTATTGTGCTCAATTGGCCATACACATTGCAAATAGCACTCGCGTCTGTTCCCAGAAAATGCAGTGTATTGGACGCAAGAGAAACTACTGTTCTTGTCAGTTTCCTAAGCAGAGTTGAATTAGATATGGCCCTTGTGTGTAGGAAGCACAGTTCTTTAGTTCTGAGCAAGCTGACAGTTCTGGCTATATAGGAAACACAGTAGAGTAGAAGAGTGCTGCTTTCTCTAAAGCAGAGTGTGTTTCTTGTAAGGCGAGCTAGAGTTGATTTCCCTTTCATAAACGGAGTTGAATCACATGCAGTTTCTGGTCCTAGCAGCAAAAGTTGTTTTCTGGTAAGGGGATTCACTATTGTGCTCAATTGGCCTTACACAGTGCAAATAGCACTCGCGTCTTATCCCAGCAAATGCAGTGTATTGGACGCAAGAGAAACTACTGTTCTTGTCAGTTTCCTAAGCAGAGTTGAATTCGATATGGCCCTTGTGTGTAGGAAGCACACTTCTTTAGTTCTGAGCAAGCTGACTGTTCTGGCTATATAGGAAACACAGTAGAGTAGAAGAGTGCGGTTTTCTCAAAAGCAGAGTGTGTTTCTTGTAAGGCAAGCTAGAGTTGAATTCCCTTTCATAAACGGAGTTGAATCACATGCAGTTTCTGGTCTTAGCACCAAGAGTTGTTTTCTGGTAAGGAGAGTCACTATTGTGCTCATTTGGCCATACACAATGCCAATAGCACTCGCTTCTGTTCTCAGCAAGTGCAGTGTATTAGAAGCAAGAGAAACTACTGTTCTTGTCAGTTTCCTAAGCAGAGTTGAACTAGTTATGGCCATTGTGTGTAGGAAGCACAGTTCTTTGGTTCTGAGCAAGCTGACTGTTCTGGCTCTATAGGAAACACAGTAGAGTAGATGAGTGCTGCTTTCCCAAAAGCAGAGTGTGTTTCTTGTAAGGCGAGCCAGAGTTTAATTCCCTTTCATAAACGGAGTTGAATCACATGCAATTTCTGGTCCTAGCAGCAAGAGTTGTTTTCTGGTAAGGAGATTCACTATTGTGCTCAATTGGCCATACACATTGCAAATAGCACTCTTGTCTGTTCCCAGCAAATGCAGTGTATTGGACGCAAGAGAAACTACTGTTCTTGTCAGTTTCCTAAGCAGAGTTGAATTAGATATTGCCCTTGTGTGTAGGAAGCACAGTTCTTTAGTTCTGAGCAAGCTGACAGTTTTGGCTATATAGGAAACACAGTAGAGTAGAAGAGTGCTGCTTTCTCTAAAGCAGAGTGTGTTTCTTGTAAGGCGAGCTAGAGTTGATTTCCCTTTCATAAACGGAGTTGAATCACATGCAGTTTCTGGTCCTAGCAGCAAAAGTTGTTTTCTGGTAAGGAGATTCACTATTGTGCTCAATTGGCCTTACACAGTGCAAATAGCACTCGCGTCTTATCCCAGCAAATGCAGTGTATTGGACGCAAGAGAAACTACTGTTCTTGTCAGTTTCCTAAGCAGAGTTGAATTAGATATGGCCCTTGTGTGTAGGAAGCACACTTCTTTAGTTCTGAGCAAGCTGACTGTTCTGGCTATATAGGAAACACAGTAGAGTAGAAGAGTGCTGCTTTCTCAAAAGCAGAGTGTGTTTCTTGTAAGGCGAGCCAGAGTTTAATTCCCTTTCATAAACGGAGTTGAATCACATGCAATTTCTGGTCCTAGCAGCAAGAGTTGTTTTCTGGTAAGGAGATTCACTATTGTGCTCAATTGGCCATACACATTGCAAATAGCACTCGCGTCTGTTCCCAGCAAATGCAGTGTATTGGACGCAAGAGAAACTACTGTTCTTGTCAGTTTCCTAAGCAGTGTTGAATTAGATATTGCCCTTGTGTGTAGGAAGCACAGTTCTTTAGTTCTGAGCAAGCTGACGGTTCTGGCTATATAGGAAACACAGTAGAGTAGAAGAGTGCTGCTTTCCCTAAAGCAGAGTGTGTTTCTTGTAAGGCGAGCTAGAGTTGATTTCCCTTTCATAAACGGAGTTGAATCACATGCAGTTTCTGGTCCTAGCAGCAAAAGTTGTTTTCTGGTAAGGAGATTCACTATTGTGCTCAATTATCCTTACACAGTGCAAATAGCACTCGCGTCTTATCCCAGCAAATGCAGTGTATTGGACGCAAGAGAAACTACTGTTCTTGTCAGTTTCCTAAGCAGAGTTGAATTAGATATGGCCCTTGTGTGTAGGAAGCACACTTCTTTAGTTCTGAGCAAGCTGACTGTTCTGGCTATATAGGAAACACAGTAGAGTAGAAGAGTGCGGTTTTCTCAAAAGCAGAGTGTGTTTCTTGTAAGGCAAGCTAGAGTTCAATTCCCTTTCATAAACGGAGTTGAATCACATGCAGTTTCTGGTCCTAGCACCAAGAGTTGTTTTCTGGTAAGGAGAGTCACTATTGTGCTCATTTGGCCATACACAATGCAAATAGCACTCGCCTTTGTTCTCAGCAAGTGCTGTGTATTAGAAGCAAGAGAAACTACTGTTCTTGTCAGTTTCCTAAGCAGAGTTGAACTAGTTATGGCCATTGTGTGTAGGAAGCACAGTTCTTTGGTTCTGAGCAAGCTGACTGTTCTGGCTCTATAGGAAACACAGTAGAGTAGAAGAGTGCTGCTTTCTCAAAAGCAGAGTGTGTTTCTTGTAAGGCGAGCCAGAGTTTAATTCCCTTTCATAAACGGAGTTGAATCACATGCAATTTCTGGTCCTAGCAGCAAGAGTTGTTTTCTGGTAAGGAGATTCACTATTGTGCTCAATTGGCCTTACACAGTGCAAATAGCACTCGCGTCTTATCCCAGCAAATGCAGTGTATTGGACGCAAGAGAAACTACTGTTCTTGTCAGTTTCCTAAGCAGAGTTGAATTAGATATGGCCCTTGTGTGTAGGAAGCACACTTCTTTAGTTCTGAGCAAGCTGACTGTTCTGGCTATATAGGAAACACAGTAGAGTAGAAGAGTGCTGCTTTCTCAAAAGCAGAGTGTGTTTCTTGTAAGGCAAGCTAGAGTTGAATTCCCTTTCATAAACGAAGTTGAATCACATGCAGTTTCTGGTCCTAGCACCAAGAGTTGTTTTCTGGTAAGGAGAGTCACTATTGTGCTCATTTGGCCATACACAATGCAAATAGCACTCGCTTCTGTTCTCAGCAAGTGCAGTGTATTGGACGCAAGGGAAACTACTGTTCTTGTCAGTTTCCTAAGCAGAGTTGAACTAGTTATGGCCATTGTGTGTAGGAAGCACAGTTCTTTGGTTCTGAGCAAGCTGACTGTTCTGGCTCTATAGGAAACACAGTAGAGTAGAAGACTGCTGCTTTGTCAAAAGCAGAGTGTGTTTCTTGTAAGGCGAGCCAGAGTTGAATTCCCTTTCATAAACGGAGTTGAATCACATGCAATTTCTGTCCTAGCAGCAAGAGTTGTTTTCTGTTAAGGAGATTCAGTATTGTGCTCAATTGGCCATACACATTGCAAATAGCACTCGCGTCTGTTCCCAGCAAATGCAGTGTATTGGACGCAAGAGAAACTACTGTTCTGGTCAGTTTCCTAAGCAGAGTTGAATAAGATATTGCCCTTTTGTGTAGGAAGCACAGTTCTTTAGTTCTGAGCAAGCTGACAGTTCTGGCTATATAGGAAACACAGTAGAGTAGAAGAGTGCTGCTTTCTCTAAAGCAGAGTGTGTTTCTTGTAAGGCGAGCTAGAGTTGATTTCCCTTTCATAAACGGAGTTGAATCACATGCAGTTTCTGGTCCTAGCAGCAAAAGTGTTTTCTGGTAAAGGGGATTCACTATTGTGGTCAATTGGCCTTACACAGTTCAAATAGCACTCGCGTCTTATCCCAGCAAATGCAGTGTATTGGACGCAAGAGAAACTACTGTTCTTGTCAGTTTCCTAAGCAGAGTTGAATTAGATATGGCCCTTGTGTGTAGGAAGCACACTTCTTTAGTTCTGAGCAAGCTGACTGTTCTGGCTATATAGGAAACACAGTAGAGTAGAAGAGTGCGGTTTTCTCAAAAGCAGAGTGTGTTTCTTGTAAGGCAAGCTAGAGTTGAATTCCCTTTCATAAACGGAGTTGAATCACAAGCAGTTTCTGGTCCTAGCACCAAGAGTTGTTTTCTGGTAAGGAGAGTCACTATTGTGCTCATTTGGCCATACACAATGCAAAAAGCACTCGCTTCTGTTCTCAGCAAGTGCAGTGTATTAGAAGCAAGAGAAACTACTGTTCTTGTCAGTGTCCTAAGCAGAGTTGAACTAGTTATGGCCATTGTGTGTAGGAAGCACAGTTCTTTGGTTCTGAGCAAGCTGACTGTTCTGGCTCTATAGGAAACACAGTAGAGTAGAAGAGTGCTGCTTTCTCAAAAGCAGAGTGTGTTTCTTGTAAGGCGAGCCAGAGTTTAATTCCCTTTCATAAACGGAGTTGAATCACATACAATTTCTGGTCCTAGCAGCAAGAGTTGTTTTCTGGTAAGGAGATTCACTATTGTGCTCAATTGGCCTTACACAGTGCAAATAGCACACGCGTCTTATCCCAGCAAATGCAGTGTATTGGACGCAAGAGAAACTACTGTTCTTGTCAGTTTCCTAAGCAGAGTTGAATTAGATATGGCCCTTGTGTGTAGGAAGCACACTTCTTTAGTTCTGAGCAAGCTGACTGTTCTGGCTCTATAGGAAACACAGTAGAGTAGAAGAGTGCTGCTTTCTCAAAAGCAGAGTGTGTTTCTTGTAAGGCAAGCTAGAGTTGAATTCCCTTTCATAAACGGAGTTGAATCACATGCAGTTTCTGGTCCTAGCACCAAGAGTTGTTTTCTGGTAAGGAGAGTCACTATTGTGCTCATTTGGCCATACACAATGCAAATAGCACTCGCTTCTGTTCTCAGCAAGTGCAGTGTATTGGACGCAAGAGAAACTACTGTTCTTGTCAGTTTCCTAAGCAGAGTTGAACTAGTTATGGCCATTGTGTGTAGGAAGCACAGTTCTTTGGTTCTGAGCAAGCTGACTGTTCTGGCTCTATAGGAAACACAGTAGAGTAGAAGAGTGCTGCTTTCTCAAAAGCAGAGTGTGTTTCTTGTAAGGCGAGCTAGAGTTGAATTCCCTTTCATAAACGGAGTTGAATCACATGCAGTTTCTGGTCCTAGCACCAAGAGTTGTTTTCTGGTAAGGAGAGTCACTATTGTGCTCATTTGGCCATACACAATGCAAATAGCACTCGCTTCTGTTCTCAGCAAGTGCAATGTATTAGAAGCAAGAGAAACTACTGTTCTTGTCAGTTTCCTGAGCAGAGTTGAACTAGTTATGGCCATTGTGTGTAGGAAGCACAGTTCTTTGGTTCTGAGCAAGCTGACTGTTCTGGCTCTATAGGAAACACAGTAGAGTAGAAGAGTGCTGCTTTCTCAAAAGCAGAGTGTGTTTCTTGTAAGGCGAGCCAGAGTTTAATTCCCTTTCATAAACGGAGTTGAATCACATGCAATTTCTGGTCCTAGCAGCAAGAGTTGTTTTCTGGTAAGGAGATTCACTATTGTGCTCAATTGGCCATACACATTGCAAATAGCACTCGCGTCTGTTCCCAGCAAATGCAGTGTATTGGACGCAAGAGAAACTACTGTTTTTGTCAGTTTCCTAAGCAGAGTTGAATTAGATATGGCCCTTGTGTGTAAGAAGCACACTTCTTTAGTTCTGAGCAAGCTGACAGTTCTGGCTATATAGGAAACACAGTAGAGTAGAAGAGTGCTGCTTTCTCTAAAGCAGAGTGTGTTTCTTGTAAGGCGAGCTAGAGTTGATTTCCCTTTCATAAACGGAGTTGAATCACATGCAGTTTCTGGTCCTAGCAGCAAAAGTTGTTTTCTGGTAAGGAGATTCACTATTGTGCTCAATTGGCCTTACACAGTGCAAATAGCACTCGCGTCTTATCCCAGCAAATGCAGTGTATTGGACGCAAGAGAAACTACTGTTCTTGTCAGTTTCCTAAGCAGAGTTAAATTAGATATGGCCCTTGTGTGTAGGAAGCACACTTCTTTAGTTCTGAGCAAGCTGACTGTTCTGGCTATATAGGAAACACAGAAGAGTAGAAGAGTGCGGTTTTCTCAAAAGCAGAGTGTGTTTCTTGTAAGGCAAGCTAGAGTTCAATTCCCTTTCATAAACGGAGTTGAATCACATGCAGTTTCTGGTCCTAGCACCAAGAGTTGTTTTCTGGTAAGGAGAGTCACTATTGTGCTCATTTGGCCATACACAATGCAAATAGCACTCGCTTCTGTTCTCAGCAAGTGCAGTGTATTAGAAGCAAGAGAAACTACTGTTCTTGTCAGTTTCCTAAGCAGAGTTGAACTAGTTATGGCCATTGTGTGTAGGAAGCACAGTTCTTTGGTTCTGAGCAAGCTGACTGTTCTGGCTCTATACGAAACACAGTAGAGTAGAAGAGTGCTGCTTTCTCAAAAGCAGAGTGTGTTTCTTGTAAGGCGAGCCAGAGTTTAATTCCCTTTCATAAACGGAGTTGAATCACATGCAATTTTTGGTCCTAGCAGCAAGAGTTGTTTTCTGGTAAGGAGATTCACTATTGTGCTCAATTGGCCTTACACAGTGCAAATAGCACTCGCGTCTTATCCCAGCAAATGCAGTGTATTGGACGCAAGAGAAACTACTGTTCTTGTCAGTTTCCTCAGCAGAGTTGAATTAGATATGGCCCTTGTGTGTACGTAGCACACTTCTTTAGTTCTGAGCAAGCTGACTGTTCTGGCAGTATAGGAAACACAGTAGAGTAGAAGAGTGCTGCTTTCTCAAAAGCAGAGTATGTTTCTTGTAAGGCAAGCTAGAGTTGAATTCCCTTTCATAAACGGAGTTGAATCACATGCAGTTTCTGGTCCTAGCAACAAGAGTTGTTTTCTGGTAAGGAGAGTCACTATTGTGCTCATTTGGCCATACACAATGCAAATAGCACTCGCTTCTGTTCTCAGCAAGTGCAATGTATTAGAAGCAAGAGAAACTACTATTCTTGTCAGTTTCCTAAGCAGAGTTGAACTAGTTATGGCCATTGTGTGTAGGAAGCACAGTTCTTTGGTTCTGAGCAAGCTGACTGTTCTGGCTCTATAGGAAACACAGTAGAGTAGAAGAGTGCTGCTTTCTCAAAAGCAGAGTGTGTTTCTTGTAAGGCAAGCCAGAGTTTAATTCCCTTTCATAAACGGAGTTGAATCACATGCAATTTCTGGTCCTAGCAGCAAGAGTTGTTTTCTGGTAAGGAGATTCACTATTGTGCTCAATTGGCCATACACATTGCAAATAGCACTCGCGTCTGTTCCCAGCAAATGCAGTGTATTGGACGCAAGAGAAACTACTGTTTTTGTCAGTTTCCTAAGCAGAGTTGAATTAGATATGGCCCTTGTGTGTAAGAAGCACACTTCTTTAGTTCTGAGCAAGCTGACAGTTCTGGCTATATAGGAAACACAGTAGAGTAGAAGAGTGCTGCTTTCTCTAAAGCAGAGTGTGTTTCTTGTAAGGCGAGCTAGAGTTGATTTCCCTTTCATAAACGGAGTTGAATCACATGCAGTTTCTGGTCCTAGCAGCAAAAGTTGTTTTCTGGTAAGGAGATTCACTATTGTGCTCAATTGGCCTTACACAGTGCAAATAGCACTCGCGTCTTATCCCAGCAAATGCAGTGTATTGGACGCAAGAGAAACTACTGTTCTTGTCAGTTTCCTAAGCAGAGTTGAATTAGATATGGCCCTTGTGTGTAGGAAGCACACTTCTTTAGTTCTGAGCAAGCTGACTGTTCTGGCTATATAGGAAACACAGAAGAGTAGAAGAGTGCGGTTTTCTCAAAAGCAGAGTGTGCTTCTTGTAAGGCAAGCTAGAGTTCAATTCCCTTTCATAAACGGAGTTGAATCACATGCAGTTTCTGGTCCTAGCACCAAGAGTTGTTTTCTGGTAAGGAGAGTCACTATTGTGCTCATTTGGCCATACACAATGCAAATAGCACTCGCTTCTGTTCTCAGCAAGTGCAGTGTATTGGACGCAAGAGAAACTACTGTTCTTGTCAGTTTCCTAAGCAGAGTTGAACTAGTTATGGCCATTGTGTGTAGGAAGCACAGTTCTTTATTTCTGAGCAAGCTGACTGTTCTGGCTCTATAGGAAACACAGTAGAGTAGAAGAGTGCTGCTTTCTCAAAAGCAGAGTGTGTTTCTTGTAAGGCGAGCCAGAGTTTAATTCCCTTTCATAAACGGAGTTGAATCACATGCAATTTCTGTCCTAGCAGCAAGAGTTGTTTTCTGGTAAGGAGATTCACTATTGTGCTCAATTGGCCATACACATTGCAAATAGCACTCGCGTCTGTTCCCAGCAAATGCAGTGTATTGGACGCAAGAGAAACTACTGTTCTTGTCAGTTTCCTAAGCAGAGTTGAAATAGATATGGCCCTTGTGTGTAGGAAGCACACTTCTTTAGTTCTGAGCAAGCTGACTGTTCTGGCTATATAGGAAACACAGTAGAGTAGAAGAGTGCGGTTTTCTCAAAAGCAGAGTGTGTTTCTTGTAAGGCAAGCTAGAGTTCAATTCCCTTTCATAAACGGAGTTGAATCACATGCAGTTTCTGGTCCTAGCACCAAGAGTTGTTTTCTGGTAAGGAGAGTCACTATTGTGCTCATTTGACCATACACAATGCAAAAAGCACTCGCTTCTGTTCTCAGCAAGTGCAGTGTATTAGAAGCAAGAGAAACTACTGTTCTTGTCAGTGTCCTAAGCAGAGTTGAACTAGTTATGGCCATTGTGTGTAGGAAGCACAGTTCTTTGGTTCTGATCAAGCTGACTGTTCTGGCTCTATAGGAAACACAGTAGAGTAGAAGAGTGCTGCTTTCTCAAAAGCAGAGTGTGTTTCTTGTAAGGCGAGCCAGAGTTTAATTCCCTTTCATAAACGGAGTTGAATCACATGCAATTTCTGTCCTAGCAGCAAGAGTTGTTTTCTGGTAAGGAGATTCACTATTGTGCTCAATTGGCCATACACATTGCAAATAGCACTCGCGTCTGTTCCCAGCAAATGCAGTGTATTGGACGCAAGAGAAACTACTGTTCTGGTCAGTTTCCTAAGCAGAGTTGAATTAGATATTGCCCTTGTGTGTAGGAAGCACAGTTCTTTGGTTCTGAGCAAGCTGACTGTTCTGGCTATATAGGAAACACAGTAGAGTAGAAGAGTGCTGCTTTCTCTAAAGCAGAGTGTGTTTCTTGTAAGGCGAGCCAGAGTTTAATTCCCTTTCATAAACGGAGTTGAATCACATGCAGTTTCTGGTCCTAGCAGCAAAAGTTGTTTTCTGGTAAAGGGGATTCACTATTGTGCTCAATTGGCCTTAAACAGTGCAAATAGCACTCGCGTCTTATCCCAGCAAATGCAGTGTATTGGACGCAAGAGAAACTACTGTTCTTGTCAGTTTCCTAAGCAGAGTTGAATTAGATATGGCCCTTGTGTGTAGGAAGCACACTTCTTTAGTTCTTAGCAAGCTGACTGTTCTGGCTATATAGGAAACACAGTAGAGTAGAAGAGTGCGGTTTTCTCAAAAGCAGAGTGTGTTTCTTGTAAGGCAAGCTAGAGTTCAATTCCCTTTCATAAACGGAGTTGAATCACATACAGTTTCTGGTCCTAGCACCAAGAGTTGTTTTCTGGTAAGGAGAGTCACTATTGTGCTCATTTGGCCATACACAATGCAAAAAGCACTCGCTTCTGTTCTCAGCAAGTGCAGTGTATTAGAAGCAAGAGAAACTACTGTTCTTGTCAGTGTCCTAAGCAGAGTTGAACTAGTTATGGCCATTGTGTGTAGGAAGCACAGTTCTTTGGTTCTGAGCAAGCTGACTGTTCTGGCTCTATAGGAAACACAGTAGAGTAGAAGAGTGCTGCTTTCTCAAAAGCAGAGTGTGTTTCTTGTAAGGCGAGCCAGAGTTTAATTCCCTTTCATAAACGGAGTTGAATCACATACAATTTCTGGTCCTAGCAGCAAGAGTTTTTTTCTGGTAAGGAGATTCACTATTGTGCTCAATTGGCCTTACACAGTGCAAATAGCACACGCGTCTTATCCCAGCAAATGCAGTGTATTGGACGCAAGAGAAACTACTGTTCTTGTCAGTTTCCTAAGCAGAGTTGAATTAGATATGGCCCTTGTGTGTAGGAAGCACACTTCTTTAGTTCTGAGCAAGCTGACTGTTCTGGCTATATAGGAAACACAGTAGAGTAGAAGAGTGCTGCTTTCTCAAAAGCAGAGTGTGTTTCTTGTAAGGCAAGCTAGAGTTGAATTCCCTTTCATAAACGGAGTTGAATCACATGCAGTTTCTGGTCCTAGCACCAAGAGTTGTTTTCTGGTAAGGAGAGTCACTATTGTGCTCATTTGGCCATACACAATGCAAATAGCACTCGCTTCTGTTCTCAGCAAGTGCAGTGTATTGGACGCAAGAGAAACTACTGTTCTTGTCAGTTTCCTAAGCAGAGTTGAACTAGTTATGGCCATTGTGTGTAGGAAGCACAGTTCTTTGGTTCTGAGCAAGCTGACTGTTCTGGCTCTATAGGAAACACAGTAGAGTAGAAGAGTGCTGCTTTCTCAAAAGCAGAGTGTGTTTCTTGTAAGGCGAGCCAGAGTTTAATTCCCTTTCATAAACGGAGTTGAATCACATGCAATTTCTCGTCCTAGCAGCAAGAGTTGTTTTCTGGTAAGGAGATTCACTATTGAGCTCAATTGGCCATACACATTGCAAATAGCACTCGCGTCTGTTCCCAGCAAATGCAGTGTATTGGACGCAAGAGAAACTACTGTTTTTGTCAGTTTCCTAAGCAGAGTTGAATTAGATATGGCCCTTGTGTGTAAGAAGCACACTTCTTTAGTTCTGAGCAAGCTGACAGTTCTGGCTATATAGGAAACACAGTAGAGTAGAAGAGTGCTGCTTTCTCTAAAGCAGAGTGTGTTTCTTGTAAGGCGAGCTAGAGTTGATTTCCCTTTCATAAACGGAGTTGAATCACATGCAGTTTCTGGTCCTAGCAGCAAAAGTTGTTTTCTGGTAAGGAGATTCACTATTGTGCTCAATTGGCCTTACACAGTGCAAATAGCACTCGCGTCTTATCCCAGCAAATGCAGTGTATTGGACGCAAGAGAAACTACTGTTCTTGTCAGTTTCCTAAGCAGAGTTGAATTAGATATGGCCCTTGTGTGTAGGAAGCACACTTCTTTAGTTCTGAGCAAGCTGACTGTTCTGGCTATATAGGAAACACAGTAGAGTAGAAGAGTGCGGTTTTCTCAAAAGCAGAGTGTGTTTCTTGTAAGGCAAGCTAGAGTTGAATTCCCTTTCATAAACGGAGTTGAATCACATGCAGTTTCTGGTCCTAGCACCAAGAATTGTTTTCTGGTAAGGAGAGTCACTATTGTGCTCATTTGGCCATACACAATGCAAATAGCACTCGCTTCTGTTCTCAGCAAGTGCAGTGTATTGGACGCAAGAGAAACTACTGTTCTTGTCAGTTTCCTAAGCAGAGTTGAACTAGTTATGGCCATTGTGTGTAGGAAGCACAGTTCTTTGGTTCTGAGCAAGCTGACTGTTCTGGCTCTATACGAAACACAGTAGAGTAGAAGAGTGCTGCTTTCTCAAAAGCAGAGTGTGTTTCTTGTAAGGCGAGCCAGAGTTTAATTCCCTTTCATAAACGGAGTTGAATCACATGCAATTTTTGGTCCTAGCAGCAAGAGTTGTTTTCTGGTAAGGAGATTCACTATTGTGCTCAATTGGCCTTACACAGTGCAAATAGCACTCGCGTCTTATCCCAGCAAATGCAGTGTATTGGACGCAAGAGAAACTACTGTTCTTGTCAGTTTCCTCAGCAGAGTTGAATTAGATATGGCCCTTGTGTGTAGGTAGCACACTTCTTTAGTTCTGAGCAAGCTGACTGTTCTGGCAATATAGGAAACACAGTAGAGTAGAAGAGTGCTGCTTTCTCAAAAGCAGAGTGTGTTTCTTGTAAGGCAAGCTAGAGTTGAATTCCCTTTCATAAACGGAGTTGAATCACATGCAGTTTCTGGTCCTAGCACCAAGAGTTGTTTTCTGGTAAGGAGAGTCACTATTGTGCTCATTTGGCCATACACAATGCAAATAGCACTCGCTTCTGTTCTCAGCAAGTGCAATGTATTAGAAGCAAGAGAAACTACTGTTCTTGTCAGTTTCCTAAGCAGAGTTGAACTAGTTATGGCCATTGTGTGTAGGAAGCACAGTTCTTTGGTTCTGAGCAAGCTGACTGTTCTGGCTCTATAGGAAACACAGTAGAGTAGAAGAGTGCTGCTTTCTCAAAAGCAGAGTGTGTTTCTTGTAAGGCGAGCCAGAGTTTAATTCCCTTTCATAAACGGAGTTGAATCACATGCAATTTCTGGTCCTAGCAGCAAGAGTTGTTTTCTGGTAAGGAGATTCACTATTGTGCTCAATTGGCCATACACATTGCAAATAGCACTCGCGTCTGTTCCCAGCAAATGCAGTGTATTGGACGCAAGAGAAACTACTGTTTTTGTCAGTTTCCTAAGCAGAGTTGAATTAGATATGGCCCTTGTGTGTAAGAAGCACACTTCTTTAGTTCTGAGCAAGCTGACAGTTCTGGCTATATAGGAAACACAGTAGAGTAGAAGAGTGCTGCTTTCTCTAAAGCAGAGTGTGTTTCTTGTAAGGCGAGCTAGAGTTGATTTCCCTTTCATAAACGGAGTTGAATCACATGCAGTTTCTGGTCCTAGCAGCAAAAGTTGTTTTCTGGTAAGGAGATTCACTATTGTGCTCAATTGGCCTTACACAGTGCAAATAGCACTCGCGTCTTATCCCAGCAAATGCAGTGTATTGGACGCAAGAGAAACTACTGTTCTTGTCAGTTTCCTAAGCAGAGTTGAATTAGATATGGCCCTTGTGTGTAGGAAGCACACTTCTTTAGTTCTGAGCAAGCTGACTGTTCTGGCTATATAGGAAACACAGAAGAGTAGAAGAGTGCGGTTTTCTCAAAAGCAGAGTGTGTTTCTTGTAAGGCAAGCTAGAGTTCAATTCCCTTTCATAAACGGAGTTGAATCACATGCAGTTTCTGGTCCTAGCACCAAGAGTTGTTTTCTGGTAAGGAGAGTCACTATTGTGCTCATTTGGCCATACACAATGCAAATAGCACTCGCTTCTGTTCTCAGCAAGTGCAGTGTATTGGACGCAAGAGAAACTACTGTTCTTGTCAGTTTCCTAAGCAGAGTTGAACTAGTTATGGCCATTGTGTGTAGGAAGCACAGTTCTTTGGTTCTGAGCAAGCTGACTGTTCTGGCTCTATAGGAAACACAGTAGAGTAGAAGAGTGCTGCTTTCTCAAAAGCAGAGTGTGTTTCTTGTAAGGCGAGCCAGAGTTTAATTCCCTTTCATAAACGGAGTTGAATCACATGCAATTTCTGTCCTAGCAGCAAGAGTTGTTTTCTGGTAAGGAGATTCACTATTGTGCTCAATTGGCCATACACATTGCAAATAGCACTCGCGTCTGTTCCCAGCAAATGCAGTGTATTGGACGCAAGAGAAACTACTGTTCTTGTCAGTTTCCTAAGCAGAGTTGAATTAGATATGGCCCTTGTGTGTAGGAAGCACACTTCTTTAGTTCTGAGCAAGCTGACTGTTCTGGCTATATAGGAAACACAGTAGAGTAGAAGAGTGCGGTTTTCTCAAAAGCAGAGTGTGTTTCTTGTAAGGCAAGCTAGAGTTCAATTCCCTTTCATAAACGGAGTTGAATCACATGCAGTTTCTGGTCCTAGCACCAAGAGTTGTTTTCTGGTAAGGAGAGTCACTATTGTGCTCATTTGACCATACACAATGCAAAAAGCACTCGCTTCTGTTCTCAGCAAGTGCAGTGTATTAGAAGCAAGAGAAACTACTGTTCTTGTCAGTGTCCTAAGCAGAGTTGAACTAGTTATGGCCATTGTGTGTAGGAAGCACAGTTCTTTGGTTCTGATCAAGCTGACTGTTCTGGCTCTATAGGAAACACAGTAGAGTAGAAGAGTGCTGCTTTCTCAAAAGCAGAGTGTGTTTCTTGTAAGGCGAGCCAGAGTTTAATTCCCTTTCATAAACGGAGTTGAATCACATACAATTTCTGGTCCTAGCAGCAAGAGTTGTTTTCTGGTAAGGAGATTCACTATTGTGCTCAATTGGCCTTACACAGTGCAAATAGCACTCGCGTCTTATCCCAGCAAATGCAGTGTATTGGACGCAAGAGAAACTACTGTTCTTGTCAGTTTCCTAAGCAGAGTTGAATTAGATATGGCCCTTGTGTGTAGGAAGCACACTTCTTTAGTTCTGAGCAAGCTGACAGTTCTGGCTATATAGGAAACACAGTAGAGTAGAAGAGTGCTGCTTTCTCAAAAGCAGAGTGTGTTTCTTGTAAGGCGAGCTAGAGTTGATTTCCCTTTCATAAACGGAGTTGAATCACATGCAGTTTCTGGTCCTAGCAGCAATAGTTGTTTTCTGGTAAGGAGATTCACTATTGTGCTCAATTGGCCTTACAAAGTGCAAATAGCACTCGCGTCTTATCCCAGCAAATGCAGTGTATTGGACGCAAGAGAAACTACTGTTCTTGTCAGTTTCCTAAGCAGAGTTGAATTAGATATGGCCCTTGTGTGTAGGAAGCACACTTCTTTAGTTCTGAGCAAGCTAACTGTTCTGGCTATAAAGGAAACACAGTAGAGTAGAAGAGTGCGGTTTTCTCAAAAGCAGAGTGTGTTTCTTGTAAGGCAAGCTAGAGTTCAATTCCCTTTCATAAACGGAGTTGAATCACATGCAGTTTCTGGTCCTAGCACCAAGAGTTGTTTTCTGGTAAGGAGAGTCACTATTGTGCTCATTTGGCCATACACAATGCAAATAGCACTCGCTTTTGTTCTCAGCAAGTGCAGTGTATTAGAAGCAAGAGAAACTACTGTTCTTGTCAGTGTCCTAAGCAGAGTTGAACTAGTTATGGCCATTGTGTGTAGGAAGCACAGTTCTTTGGTTCTGAGCAAGCTGACTGTTCTGGCTCTATAGGAAACACAGTAGAGTAGAAGAGTGCTGCTTTCTCAAAAGCAGAGTGTGTTTCTTGTAAGGCGAGCCAGAGTTTAATTCCCTTTCATAAACGGAGTTGAATCACATGCAATTTCTGTCCTAGCAGCAAGAGTTGTTTTCTGGTAAGGAGATTCACTATTGTGCTCAATTGGCCATACACATTGCAAATAGCACTCGCGTCTGTTCCCAGCAAATGCAGTGTATTGGACGCAAGAGAAACTACTGTTCTGGTCAGTTTCCTAAGCAGAGTTGAATTAGATATTGCCCTTGTGTGTAGGAAGCACAGTTCTTTAGTTCCGAGCAAGCTGACAGTTCTGGCTATATAGGAAACACAGTAGAGTAGAAGAGTGCTGCTTTCTCTAAAGCAGAGTGTGTTTCTTGTAAGGCGAGCTAGAGTTGATTTCCCTTTCATAAACGGAGTTGAATCACATGCAGTTTCTGGTCCTAGCAGCAAAAGTTTTTTTCTGGTAAGGAGATTCACTATTGTGCTCAATTATCCTTACACAGTGCAAATAGCACTCGCGTCTTATCCCAGCAAATGCAGTGTATTGGACGCAAGAGAAACTACTGTTCTTGTCAGTTTCCTAAGCAGAGTTGAATTAGATATGGCCCTTGTGTGTAGGTAGCACACTTCTTTAGTTCTGAGCAAGCTGACTGTTCTGGCAATATAGGAAACACAGTAGAGTAAAAGAGTGCTGCTTTCTCAAAAGCAGAGTGTGTTTCTTGTAAGGCAAGCTAGAGTTGAATTCCCTTTCATAAACGGAGTTGAATCACATGCAGTTTCTGGTCCTAGCACCAAGAGTTGTTTTCTGGTAAGGAGAGTCACTATTGTGCTCATTTGGCCATACACAATGCAAATAGCACTCGCTTCTGTTCCCAGCAAGTGCAATGTATTAGAAGCAAGAGAAACTACTGTTCTTGTCAGTTTCCTAAGCAGAGTTGAACTAGTTATGGCCATTGTGTGTAGGAAGCACAGTTCTTTGGTTCTGAGCAAGCTGACTGTTCTGGCTCTATAGGAAACACAGTAGAGTAGAAGAGTGCTGCTTTCTCAAAAGCAGAGTGTGTTTCTTGTAAGGCGAGCCAGAGTTTAATTCCCTTTCATAAACGGAGTTGAATCACATGCAATTTCTGTCCTAGCAGCAAGAGTTGTTTTCTGGTAAGGAGATTCACTATTGTGCTCAATTGGCCATACACATTGCAAATAGCACTCGCTTCTGTTCTCAGCAAGTGCAGTGTATTAGAAGCAGGAGAAACTACTGTTCTTGTCAGTTTCCTAAGCAGAGTTGAATTAGATATGGCCCTTGTGTGTAGGTAGCACACTTCTTTAGTTCTGAGCAAGCTGACTGTTCTGGCAATATAGGAAACACAGTAGAGTAGAAGAGTGCTGCTTTCTCAAAAGCAGAGTGTGTTTCTTGTAAGGCAAGCTAGAGTTGAATTCCCTTTCATAAACGGAGTTGAATCACATGCAGTTTCTGGTCCTAGCACCAAGAGTTGTTTTCTGGTAAGGAGAGTCACTATTGTGCTCATTTGGCCACACACAATGCAAATAGCACTCGCTTCTGTTCTCAGCAAGTGCAATGTATTAGAAGCAAGAGAAACTACTGTTCTTGTCAGTTTCCTAAGCAGAGTTGAACTAGTTATGGCCATTGTGTGTAGGAAGCACAGTTCTTTGGTTCTGAGCAAGCTGACTGTTCTGGCTCTATAGGAAACACAGTAGAGTAGAAGAGTGCTGCTTTCTCAAAAGCAGAGTGTGTTTCTTGTAAGGCGAGCCAGAGTTTAATTCCCTTTCATAAACGGAGTTGAATCACATGCAATTTCTGGTCCTAGCAGCAAGAGTTGTTTTCTGGTAAGGAGATTCACTATTGTGCTCAATTGGCCATACACATTGCAAATAGCACTCGCGTCTGTTCCCAGCAAATGCAGTGTATTGGACGCAAGAGAAACTACTGTTCTTGTCAGTTTCCTAAGCAGAGTTGAATTAGATATGGCCCTTGTGTGTAGGAAGCACACTTCTTTAGTTCTGAGCAAGCTGACTGTTCTGGCTATATAGGAAACACAGTAGAGTAGAAGAGTGCGGTTTTCTCAAAATCAGAGTGTGTTTCTTGTAAGGCAAGCTAGAGTTGAATTCCCTTTCATAAACGGAGTTGAATCACATGCAGTTTCTGGTCCTAGCACCAAGAGTTGTTTTCTGGTAAGGAGAGTCACTATTGTGCTCATTTGGCCATACACAATGCAAATAGCACTCGCTTCTGTTCTCAGCAAGTGCAGTGTATTGGACGCAAGAGAAACTACTGTTCTTGTCAGTTTCCTAAGCAGAGTTGAACTAGTTATGGCCATTGTGTGTAGGAAGCACAGTTCTTTAGTTCTGAGCAAGCTGACAGTTCTGGCTATATAGGAAACACAGTAGAGTAGAAGAGTGCTGCTTTCTCTAAAGCAGAGTGTGTTTCTTGTAAGGCGAGCTAGAGTTGATTTCCCTTTCATAAACGGAGTTGAATCACATGCAGTTTCTGGTCCTAGCAGCAAAAGTTGTTTTCTGGTAAGGGGATTCACTATTGTGCTCAATTGGCCTTACACAGTGCAAATAGCACTCGCGTCTTATCCCAGCAAATGCAGTGTATTGGACGCAAGAGAAACTACATTTCTTGTCAGTGTCCTAAGCAGAGTTGAACTAGTTATGGCCATTGTGTAGGAAGCACAGTTCTTTGGTTCTGAGCAAGCTGACTGTTCTGGCTCTATAGGAAACACAGTAGAGTAGAAGAGTGCTGCTTTCTCAAAAGCAGAGTGTGTTTCTTGTAAGGCGAGCCAGAGTTTAATTCCCTTTCATAAACGGAGTTGAATCACTTACAATTTCTGGTCCTAGCAGCAAGAGTTGTTTTCTGGTAAGGAGATTCACTATTGTGCTCAATTGGCCTTACCCAGTGCAAATAGCACTCGCGTCTTATCCCAGCAAATGCAGTGTATTGGACGCAAGAGAAACTACTGTTCTTGTCAGTTTCCTAAGCAGAGTTGAATTAGATATGGCCCTTGTGTGTAGGAAGCACACTTCTTTAGTTCTGAGCAAGCTGACTGTTCTGGCTATATAGGAAACACAGTAGAGTAGAAGAGTGCTGCTTTCTCAAAAGCAGAGTGTGTTTCTTGTAAGGCAAGCTAGAGTTGAATTCCCTTTCATAAACGGAGTTGAATCACATGCAGTTTCTGGTCCTAGCACCAAGAGTTGTTTTCTGGTAAGGAGAGTCACTATTGTGCTCATTTGGCCATACACAATGCAAATAGCACTCGCTTCTGTTCTCAGCAAGTGCAGTGTATTGGACGCAAGAGAAACTACTGTTCTTGTCAGTTTCCTAAGCAGAGTTGAACTAGTTATGGCCATTGTGTGTAGGAAGCACAGTTCTTTGGTTCTGAGCAAGCTGACTGTTCTGGCTCTATAGGAAACACAGTAGAGTAGAAGAGTGCTGCTTTCTCAAAAGCAGAGTGTGTTTCTTGTAAGGCGAGCCAGAGTTTAATTCCCTTTCATAAACGGAGTTGAATCACATGCAATTTCTGTCCTAGCAGCAAGAGTTGTTTTCTGGTAAGGAGATTCACTATTGTGCTCAATTGGCCATACACATTGCAAATAGCACTCGCGTCTGTTCCCAGCAAATGCAGTGTATTGGACGCAAGAGAAACTACTGTTCTGGTCAGTTTCCTAAGCAGAGTTGAATTAGATATTGCCCTTGTGTGTAGGAAGCACAGTTCTTTAGTTCTGAGCAAGCTGACAGTTCTGGCTATATAGGAAACACAGTAGAGTAGAAGAGTGCTGCTTTCTCTAAAGCAGAGTGTGTTTCTTGTAAGGCGAGCTAGAGTTGATTTCCCTTTCATAAACGGAGTTGAATCACATGCAGTTTCTTGTCCTAGCAGCAAAAGTTGTTTTCTGGTAAGGGGATTCACTATTGTGCTCAATTGGCCTTACACAGTGCAAATAGCACTCGCGTCTTATCC
>NW_026294476.1:0-68940 GCF_007827085.1 Peromyscus californicus insignis | reverse complement strand
CTCTACTCTGTTTCCTACATAGCCAGAACAGTCAGCTTGCTCAGAACCAAAGAACTGTGCTTCCTACACACAATGGCCATAACTAGTTCAACTCTGCTTAGGAAACTGACAGGAACAGTAGTTTCTCTTGCGTCCAATACAATGCACTTGCTGGGTACAGAAGCGAGTGCTATTTGCACTGTGTATGGCCAAATGAGCACAATAGTGACTCTCCTTACCAGAAAACAACTCTTGGTGCTAGGACCAGAAACTGCATGTGATTCAAATCCGTTTATGAAAGGGAATTCAACTCGAGCTTGCCTTACAAGAAACACACTCTGCTTTTGAGAAAGCAGCACTCTTCTACTCTACTGTGTTTCCTATATAGCCAGAACAGTCAGCTTGCTCAGAACTAAAGAACTGTGCTTCCTACACACAAGGGCCATATCTAATTCAACTCTGCTTAGGAAACTGACAAGAACATTAGTTTCTCTTGCGTCCAATACACTGCATTTGCTGGGATAATACGCGAGTGCTATTGGCAATGTGTATGGCCAATTGAGCACAATAGTGAATCTCCTTACCAGAAAACAACTTTTGCTTCTAGTACCAGAAACTGCATGTGATTCAACTCCGTTTATGAAAGGGAATTAAACTCTGGCTCGACTTACAAGAAACACACTCTGCTTTAGAGAAAGCAGCACTCTTCTACTCTACTGTGATTCCTATATAGCCAGAACAGTCAGCTTGCTCAGAACCAAAGAACTGTGCTTCCTACACACAAGGGCCATATCTAATTCAACTCTGCTTAGGAAACTGACAAGAACAGTAGTTTCTCTTGCGTCCAATACACTGCATTTGCTGGGATAAGACGCGAGTGCTATTTGCACTGTGTATGGCCAAATGAGCACAATAGTGAATCTCCTTACCAGAAAACAACTCTTGGTGCTAGGACCAGAAACTGCATGTGATTCAACTCCGTTTATGAAAGGGAATTCAACTCTAGCTTGCCTTACAAGAAACACACTCTGCTTTTGAGAAAGCAGCACTCGTCTACTCTACTGTGTTTCCTATATAGCCAGAACAGTCAGCTTGCTCAGAACTAAAGAACTGTGCTTCCTACACACAAGGGCCATATCTTATTCAACTCTGCTTAGGAAACTGACAAGAACAGTAGTTTCTCTTGCGTCCAATACACTGCATTTGCTGGGATAAGACGCGAGTGCTATTTGCAATGTGTATGGCCAATTGAGCACAATAGTGAATCTCCTTACCAGAAAACAACTTTTGCTGCTAGGACCAGAAACTGCATGTGATTCAACTCCGTTTATGAAAGGGAATTAAACTCTGGCTCGCCTTACAAGAAACACACTCTGCTTTAGAGAAAGCAGCACTCTTCTACTCTACTCTGTTTCCTACATAGCCAGAACAGTCAGCTTGCTCAGAACCAAAGAACTGTGCTTCCTACACACAATGGCCATAACTAGTTCAACTCTGCTTAGGAAACTGACAGGAACAGTAGTTTCTCTTGCGTCCAATACAATGCACTTGCTGGGTACAGAAGCGAGTGCTATTTTCACTGTGTATGGCCAAATGAGCACAATAGTGACTCTCCTTACCAGAAAACAACTCTTGGTGCTAGGACCAGAAACTGCATGTGATTCAAATCCGTTTATGAAAGGGAATTCAACTCGAGCTTGCCTTACAAGAAACACACTCTGCTTTTGAGAAAGCAGCACTCTTCTACTCTACTGTGTTTCCTATATAGCCAGAACAGTCAGCTTGCTCAGAACTAAAGAACTGTGCTTCCTACACACAAGGGCCATATCTAATTCAACTCTGCTTAGGAAACTGACAAGAACATTAGTTTCTCTTGCGTCCAATACACTGCATTTGCTGGGATAATACGCGAGTGCTATTTGCAATGTGTATGGCCAATTGAGCACAATAGTGAATCTCCTTACCAGAAAACAACTTTTGCTTCTAGGACCAGAAACTGCATGTGATTCAACTCCGTTTATGAAAGGGCATTAAACTCTGGCTCGACTTACAAGAAACACACTCTGCTTTAGAGAAAGCAGCACTCTTCTACTCTACTGTGATTCCTATATAGCCAGAACAGTCAGCTTGCTCAGAACCAAAGAACTGTGCTTCCTACACACAAGGGCCATATCTAATTCAACTCTGCTTAGGAAACTGACAAGAACAGTAGTTTCTCTTGCGTCCAATACACTGCATTTGCTGGGATAAGACGCGAGTGCTATTTGCAATGTGTATGGCCAATTGAGCACAATAGTGAATCTCCTTACCAGAAAACAACTTTTGCTGCTAGGACCAGAAACTGCATGTGATTCAACTCCGTTTATGAAAGGGAAATCAACTCTAGCTCGCCTTACAAGAAACACACTCTGCTTTAGAGAAAGCAGCACTCTTCTACTCTACTGTGTTTCCTATATAGCCAGAACAGTCAGCTTGCTCAGAACTAAAGAACTGTGCTTCCTACACACAAGGGCCATATCTAATTCAACTCTGCTTAGGAAACTGACAAGAACAGTAGTTTCTATTGCGTCCAATACACTGCATTTGCTGGGATAAGACTTGAGTGCTATTTGCAATGTGTATGGCCAATTGAGCACAATAGTGAATCTCCTTACCAGAAAACAACTTTTGCTGCTAGGACCAGAAACTGCATGTGATTCAACTCCGTTTATGAAGGGGAATTAAACTCTGGCTCGACTTACAAGAAACACACTCTGCTTTAGAGAAAGCAGCACTCTTCTACTCTACTGTGATTCCTATATAGCCAGAACAGTCAGCTTGCTCAGAACTAAAGAACTGTGCTTCCTACACACAAGGGCCATATCTAATTCAACTCTGCTTAGGAAACTGACAAGAACAGTAGTTTCTCTTGCGTCCAATACACTGCATTTGCTGGGAACAGACGCGAGTGCTATTTGCAATGTGTATGGCCAATTGAGCACAATAGTGAATCTCCTTACCAGAAAACAACTCTTGCTGCTAGGACCAGAAATTGCATGTGATTCAACTCCGTTTATGAAAGGGAATTAAACTCTGGCTCGCCTTACAAGAAACACACTCTGCTTTTGAGAAAGCAGCACTCTTCTACTCTACTGTGTTTCCTATAGAGCCAGAACAGTCAGCTTGCTCAGAACTAAAGAACTGTGCTTCCTACACACAAGGGCCATATCTAATTCAACTCTGCTTAGGAAACTGACAAGAACAGTAGTTTCTCTTGCGTCCAATACACTGCATTTGCTGGGATAAGACGCGAGTGCTATTTGCACTGTGTATGGCCAATTGAGCACAATAGTGAATCTCCTTACCAGAAAACAACTTTTGCTGCTAGGACCAGAAACTGCATGTGATTCAACTCCGTTTATGAAAGGGAAATCAACTCTAGCTCGCCTTACAAGAAACACACTCTGCTTTAGAGAAAGCAGCACTCTTCTACTCTACTGTGTTTCCTATATAGCCAGAACAGTCAGCTTGCTCAGAACTAAAGAACTGTGCTTCCTACACACAAGGGCCATATCTAATTCAACTCTGCTTAGGAAACTGACAAGAACAGTAGTTTCTCTTGCGTCCAATACACTGCATTTGCTGGGATAAGACGCGAGTGCTATTTGCAATGTGTATGGCCAATTGAGCACAATAGTGAATCTCCTTACCAGAAAACAACTTTTGCTTCTAGTACCAGAAACTGCATGTGATTCAACTCCGTTTATGAAAGGGAATTAAACTCTGGCTCGACTTACAAGAAACACACTCTGCTTTAGAGAAAGCAGCACTCTTCTACTCTACTGTGATTCCTATATAGCCAGAACAGTCAGCTTGCTCAGAACCAAAGAACTGTGCTTCCTACACACAAGGGCCATATCTAATTCAACTCTGCTTAGGAAACTGACAAGAACAGTAGTTTCTCTTGCGTCCAATACACTGCATTTGCTGGGATAAGACGCGAGTGCTATTTGCACTGTGTATGGCCAAATGAGCACAATAGTGACTCTCCTTACCAGAAAACAACTCTTGGTGCTAGGACCAGAAACTGCATGTGATTCAACTCCGTTTATGAAAGGGAATTCAACTCTAGCTTGCCTTACAAGAAACACACTCTGCTTTTGAGAAAGCAGCACTCGTCTACTCTACTGTGTTTCCTATATAGCCAGAACAGTCAGCTTGCTCAGAACTAAAGAACTGTGCTTCCTACACACAAGGGCCATATCTTATTCAACTCTGCTTAGGAAACTGACAAGAACAGTAGTTTCTCTTGCGTCCAATACACTGCATTTGCTGGGATAAGACGCGAGTGCTATTTGCAATGTGTATGGCCAATTGAGCACAATAGTGAATCTCCTTACCAGAAAACAACTTTTGCTGCTAGGACCAGAAACTGCATGTGATTCAACTCCGTTTATGAAAGGGAATTAAACTCTGGCTCGCCTTACAAGAAACACACTCTGCTTTAGAGAAAGCAGCACTCTTCTACTCTACTCTGTTTCCTACATAGCCAGAACAGTCAGCTTGCTCAGAACCAAAGAACTGTGCTTCCTACACACAATGGCCATAACTAGTTCAACTCTGCTTAGGAAACTGACAGGAACAGTAGTTTCTCTTGCGTCCAATACAATGCACTTGCTGGGTACAGAAGCGAGTGCTATTTTCACTGTGTATGGCCAAATGAGCACAATAGTGACTCTCCTTACCAGAAAACAACTCTTGGTGCTAGGACCAGAAACTGCATGTGATTCAAATCCGTTTATGAAAGGGAATTCAACTCGAGCTTGCCTTACAAGAAACACACTCTGCTTTTGAGAAAGCAGCACTCTTCTACTCTACTGTGTTTCCTATATAGCCAGAACAGTCAGCTTGCTCAGAACTAAAGAACTGTGCTTCCTACACACAAGGGCCATATCTAATTCAACTCTGCTTAGGAAACTGACAAGAACATTAGTTTCTCTTGCGTCCAATACACTGCATTTGCTGGGATAATACGCGAGTGCTATTTGCAATGTGTATGGCCAATTGAGCACAATAGTGAATCTCCTTACCAGAAAACAACTTTTGCTTCTAGGACCAGAAACTGCATGTGATTCAACTCCGTTTATGAAAGGGCATTAAACTCTGGCTCGACTTACAAGAAACACACTCTGCTTTAGAGAAAGCAGCACTCTTCTACTCTACTGTGATTCCTATATAGCCAGAACAGTCAGCTTGCTCAGAACCAAAGAACTGTGCTTCCTACACACAAGGGCCATATCTAATTCAACTCTGCTTAGGAAACTGACAAGAACAGTAGTTTCTCTTGCGTCCAATACACTGCATTTGCTGGGATAAGACGCGAGTGCTATTTGCAATGTGTATGGCCAATTGAGCACAATAGTGAATCTCCTTACCAGAAAACAACTTTTGCTGCTAGGACCAGAAACTGCATGTGATTCAACTCCGTTTATGAAAGGGAAATCAACTCTAGCTCGCCTTACAAGAAACACACTCTGCTTTAGAGAAAGCAGCACTCTTCTACTCTACTGTGTTTCCTATATAGCCAGAACAGTCAGCTTGCTCAGAACTAAAGAACTGTGCTTCCTACACACAAGGGCCATATCTAATTCAACTCTGCTTAGGAAACTGACAAGAACAGTAGTTTCTATTGCGTCCAATACACTGCATTTGCTGGGATAAGACTTGAGTGCTATTTGCAATGTGTATGGCCAATTGAGCACAATAGTGAATCTCCTTACCAGAAAACAACTTTTGCTGCTAGGACCAGAAACTGCATGTGATTCAACTCCGTTTATGAAGGGGAATTAAACTCTGGCTCGACTTACAAGAAACACACTCTGCTTTAGAGAAAGCAGCACTCTTCTACTCTACTGTGATTCCTATATAGCCAGAACAGTCAGCTTGCTCAGAACTAAAGAACTGTGCTTCCTACACACAAGGGCCATATCTAATTCAACTCTGCTTAGGAAACTGACAAGAACAGTAGTTTCTCTTGCGTCCAATACACTGCATTTGCTGGGAACAGACGCGAGTGCTATTTGCAATGTGTATGGCCAATTGAGCACAATAGTGAATCTCCTTACCAGAAAACAACTCTTGCTGCTAGGACCAGAAATTGCATGTGATTCAACTCCGTTTATGAAAGGGAATTAAACTCTGGCTCGCCTTACAAGAAACACACTCTGCTTTTGAGAAAGCAGCACTCTTCTACTCTACTGTGTTTCCTATAGAGCCAGAACAGTCAGCTTGCTCAGAACTAAAGAACTGTGCTTCCTACACACAAGGGCCATATCTAATTCAACTCTGCTTAGGAAACTGACAAGAACAGTAGTTTCTCTTGCGTCCAATACACTGCATTTGCTGGGATAAGACGCGAGTGCTATTTGCACTGTGTATGGCCAATTGAGCACAATAGTGAATCTCCTTACCAGAAAACAACTTTTGCTGCTAGGACCAGAAACTGCATGTGATTCAACTCCGTTTATGAAAGGGAAATCAACTCTAGCTCGCCTTACAAGAAACACACTCTGCTTTAGAGAAAGCAGCACTCTTCTACTCTACTGTGTTTCCTATATAGCCAGAACTGTCAGCTTGCTCAGAACTAAAGAACTGTGCTTCCTACACACAAGGGCAATATCTAATTCAACTCTGCTTAGGAAACTGACAAGAACAGTAGTTTCTCTTGCGTCCAATACACTGCATTTGCTGGGATAAGACGCGAGTGCTATTTGCAATGTGTATGGCCAATTGAGCACAATAGTGAATCTCCTTACCAGAAAACAACTTTTGCTTCTAGGACCAGAAACTGCATGTGATTCAACTCCGTTTATGAAAGGGAATTAAACTCTGGCTCGACTTACAAGAAACACACTCTGCTTTAGAGAAAGCAGCACTCTTCTACTCTACTGTGATTCCTATATAGCCAGAACAGTCAGCTTGCTCAGAACTTGTGCTTCCTACACACAAGGGCCATATCTAATTCAACTCTGCTTAGGAAACTGACAAGAACAGTAGTTTCTCTTGCGTCCAATACACTGCATTTGCTGGGACGCGAGTGCTATTTGCAATGTGTATGGCCAATTGAGCACAATAGTGAATCTCCTTACCAGAAAACAACTCTTGCTGCTAGGACCAGAAACTGCATGTGATTCAACTCCGTTTATGAAAGGGAATTAAACTCTGGCTCGCCTTACAAGAAACACACTCTGCTTTTGAGAAAGCAGCACTCTTCTACTCTACTGTGTTTCCTACATAGCCAGAACAGTCAGCTTGCTCAGAACCAAAGAACTGTGCTTCCTACACACAAGGGCCATATCTAATTCAACTCTGCTTAGGAAACTGACAAGAACAGTAGTTTCTCTTGCGTCCAATACACTGCATTTGCTGGGATAAGACGCGAGTGCTATTTGCACTGTGTATGGCCAAATGAGCACAATAGTGACTCTCCTTACCAGAAAACAACTCTTGGTGCTAGGACCAGAAACTGCATGTGATTCAACTCCGTTTATGAAAGGGAATTCAACTCTAGCTTGCCTTACAAGAAACACACTCTGCTTTTGAGAAAGCAGCACTCGTCTACTCTACTGTGTTTCCTATATAGCCAGAACAGTCAGCTTGCTCAGAACTAAAGAACTGTGCTTCCTACACACAAGGGCCATATCTTATTCAACTCTGCTTAGGAAACTGACAAGAACAGTAGTTTCTCTTGCGTCCAATACACTGCATTTGCTGGGATAAGACGCGAGTGCTATTTGCAATGTGTATGGCCAATTGAGCACAATAGTGAATCTCCTTACCAGAAAACAACTTTTGCTGCTAGGACCAGAAACTGCATGTGATTCAACTCCGTTTATGAAAGGGAATTAAACTCTGGCTCGCCTTACAAGAAACACACTCTGCTTTAGAGAAAGCAGCACTCTTCTACTCTACTCTGTTTCCTACATAGCCAGAACAGTCAGCTTGCTCAGAACCAAAGAACTGTGCTTCCTACACACAATGGCCATAACTAGTTCAACTCTGCTTAGGAAACTGACAGGAACAGTAGTTTCTCTTGCGTCCAATACAATGCACTTGCTGGGTACAGAAGCGAGTGCTATTTTCACTGTGTATGGCCAAATGAGCACAATAGTGACTCTCCTTACCAGAAAACAACTCTTGGTGCTAGGACCAGAAACTGCATGTGATTCAAATCCGTTTATGAAAGGGAATTCAACTCGAGCTTGCCTTACAAGAAACACACTCTGCTTTTGAGAAAGCAGCACTCTTCTACTCTACTGTGTTTCCTATATAGCCAGAACAGTCAGCTTGCTCAGAACTAAAGAACTGTGCTTCCTACACACAAGGGCCATATCTAATTCAACTCTGCTTAGGAAACTGACAAGAACATTAGTTTCTCTTGCGTCCAATACACTGCATTTGCTGGGATAATACGCGAGTGCTATTTGCAATGTGTATGGCCAATTGAGCACAATAGTGAATCTCCTTACCAGAAAACAACTTTTGCTTCTAGGACCAGAAACTGCATGTGATTCAACTCCGTTTATGAAAGGGCATTAAACTCTGGCTCGACTTACAAGAAACACACTCTGCTTTAGAGAAAGCAGCACTCTTCTACTCTACTGTGATTCCTATATAGCCAGAACAGTCAGCTTGCTCAGAACCAAAGAACTGTGCTTCCTACACACAAGGGCCATATCTAATTCAACTCTGCTTAGGAAACTGACAAGAACAGTAGTTTCTCTTGCGTCCAATACACTGCATTTGCTGGGATAAGACGCGAGTGCTATTTGCAATGTGTATGGCCAATTGAGCACAATAGTGAATCTCCTTACCAGAAAACAACTTTTGCTGCTAGGACCAGAAACTGCATGTGATTCAACTCCGTTTATGAAAGGGAAATCAACTCTAGCTCGCCTTACAAGAAACACACTCTGCTTTAGAGAAAGCAGCACTCTTCTACTCTACTGTGTTTCCTATATAGCCAGAACAGTCAGCTTGCTCAGAACTAAAGAACTGTGCTTCCTACACACAAGGGCCATATCTAATTCAACTCTGCTTAGGAAACTGACAAGAACAGTAGTTTCTATTGCGTCCAATACACTGCATTTGCTGGGATAAGACTTGAGTGCTATTTGCAATGTGTATGGCCAATTGAGCACAATAGTGAATCTCCTTACCAGAAAACAACTTTTGCTGCTAGGACCAGAAACTGCATGTGATTCAACTCCGTTTATGAAGGGGAATTAAACTCTGGCTCGACTTACAAGAAACACACTCTGCTTTAGAGAAAGCAGCACTCTTCTACTCTACTGTGATTCCTATATAGCCAGAACAGTCAGCTTGCTCAGAACTAAAGAACTGTGCTTCCTACACACAAGGGCCATATCTAATTCAACTCTGCTTAGGAAACTGACAAGAACAGTAGTTTCTCTTGCGTCCAATACACTGCATTTGCTGGGAACAGACGCGAGTGCTATTTGCAATGTGTATGGCCAATTGAGCACAATAGTGAATCTCCTTACCAGAAAACAACTCTTGCTGCTAGGACCAGAAATTGCATGTGATTCAACTCCGTTTATGAAAGGGAATTAAACTCTGGCTCGCCTTACAAGAAACACACTCTGCTTTTGAGAAAGCAGCACTCTTCTACTCTACTGTGTTTCCTATAGAGCCAGAACAGTCAGCTTGCTCAGAACCAAAGAACTGTGCTTCCTACACACAATGGCCATAACTAGTTCAACTCTGCTTAGGAAACTGACAAGAACAGTAGTTTCTCTTGCGTCCAATACAATGCACTTGCTGGGTACAGACGCGAGTGCTATTTGCACTGTGTATGGCCAAATGAGCACAATAGTGACTCTCCTTACCAGAAAACAACTCTTGGTGCTAGGACCAGAAACTGCATGTGATTCAACTCCGTTTATGAAAGGGAATTCAACTCTAGCTTGCCTTACAAGAAACACACTCTGCTTTTGAGAAAGCAGCACTCTTCTACTCTACTGTGTTTCCTATATAGCCAGAACAGTCAGCTTGCTCAGAACTAAAGAACTGTGCTTCCTACACACAAGGGCCATATCTAATTCAACTCTGCTTAGGAAACTGACAAGAACAGTAGTTTCTCTTGCGTCCAATACACTGCATTTGCTGGGATAAGACGCGAGTGCTATTTGCAATGTGTATGGCCAATTGAGCACAATAGTGAATCTCCTTACCAGAAAACAACTTTTGCTGCTAGGACCAGAAACTGCATGTGATTCAACTCCGTTTATGAAAGGGAATTAAACTCTGGCTCGACTTACAAGAAACACACTCTGCTTTAGAGAAAGCAGCACTCTTCTACTCTACTGTGATTCCTATATAGCCAGAACAGTCAGCTTGCTCAGAACTAAAGAACTGTGCTTCCTACACACAAGGGCCATATCTAATTCAACTCTGCTTAGGAAACTGACAAGAACAGTAGTTTCTCTTGCGTCCAATACACTGCATTTGCTGGGATAAGACGCGAGTGCTATTTGCAATGTGTATGGCCAATTGAGCACAATAGTGAATCTCCTTACCAGAAAACAACTCTTGCTGCTAGGACCAGAAACTGCATGTGATTCAACTCCGTTTATGAAAGGGAATTAAACTCTGGCTCGCCTTACAAGAAACACACTCTGCTTTTGAGAAAGCAGCACTCTTCTACTCTACTGTGTTTCCTATATAGCCAGAACAGTCAGCTTGCTCAGAACCAAAGAACTGTGCTTCCTACACACAATGGCCATAACTAGTTCAACTCTGCTTAGGAAACTGACAAGAACAGTAGTTTCTCTTGCGTCCAATACAATGCACTTGCTGGGATACAGACGCGAGTGCTATTTGCACTGTGTATGGCCAAATGAGCACAATAGTGACTCTCCTTACCAGAAAACAACTCTTGGTGCTAGGACCAGAAACTGCATGTGATTCAACTCCGTTTATGAAAGGGAATTCAACTCTAGCTTGCCTTACAAGAAACACACTCTGCTTTTGAGAAAGCAGCACTCTTCTACTCTACTGTGTTTCCTATATAGCCAGAACAGTCAGCTTGCTCAGAACTAAAGAACTGTGCTTCCTACACACAAGGGCCATATCTAATTCAACTCTGCTTAGGAAACTGACAAGAACAGTAGTTTCTCTTGCGTCCAATACACTGCATTTGCTGGGATAAGACGCGAGTGCTATTTGCACTGTGTATGGCCAATTGAGCACAATAGTGAATCTCCTTACCAGAAAACAACTTTTGCTGCTAGGACCAGAAACTGCATGTGATTCAACTCCGTTTATGAAAGGGAATTCAACTCTGGCTCGCCTTACAAGAAACACACTCTGCTTTAGAGAAAGCAGCACTCTTCTACTCTACTGTGTTTCCTATATAGCCAGAACAGTCAGCTTGCTCAGAACTAAAGAACTGTGCTTCCTACACACAAGGGCCATATCTAATTCAACTCTGCTTAGGAAACTGACAAGAACAGTAGTTTCTCTTGCGTCCAATACACTGCATTTGCTGGGATAAGACGCGAGTGCTATTTGCACTGTGTATGGCCAATTGAGCACAATAGTGAATCTCCTTACCAGAAAACAACTTTTGCTGCTAGGACCAGAAACTGCATGTGATTCAACTCCGTTTATGAAAGGGAAATCAACTCTAGCTCGCCTTACAAGAAACACACTCTGCTTTAGAGAAAGCAGCACTCTTCTACTCTACTGTGTTTCCTATATAGCCAGAACTGTCAGCTTGCTCAGAACTAAAGAACTGTGCTTCCTACACACAAGGGCCATATCTAATTCAACTCTGCTTAGGAAACTGACAAGAACAGTAGTTTCTCTTGCGTCCAATACACTGCATTTGCTGGGATAAGACGCGAGTGCTATTTGCAATGTGTATGGCCAATTGAGCACAATAGTGAATCTCCTTACCAGAAAACAACTTTTGCTGCTAGGACCAGAAACTGCATGTGATTCAACTCCGTTTATGAAAGGGAATTAAACTCTGGCTCGCCTTACAAGAAACACACTCTGCTTTAGAGAAAGCAGCACTCTTCTACTCTACTGTGTTTCCTATATAGCCAGAACAGTCAGCTTGCTCAGAACCAAAGAACTGTGCTTCCTACACACAAGGGCCATATCTAATTCAACTCTGCTTAGGAAACTGACAAGAACAGTAGTTTCTCTTGCGTCCAATACACTGCATTTGCTGGGATAAGACGCGAGTGCTATTTGCACTGTGTATGGCCAAATGAGCACAATAGTGACTCTCCTTACCAGAAAACAACTCTTGGTGCTAGGACCAGAAACTGCATGTGATTCAACTCCGTTTATGAAAGGGAATTCAACTCTAGCTTGCCTTACAAGAAACACACTCTGCTTTTGAGAAAGCAGCACTCTTCTACTCTACTGTGTTTCCTATATAGCCAGAACAGTCAGCTTGCTCAGAACTAAAGAACTGTGCTTCCTACACACAAGGGCCATATCTTATTCAACTCTGCTTAGGAAACTGACAAGAACAGTAGTTTCTCTTGCGTCCAATACACTGCATTTGCTGGGATAAGACGCGAGTGCTATTTGCAATGTGTATGGCCAATTGAGCACAATAGTGAATCTCCTTACCAGAAAACAACTTTTGCTGCTAGGACCAGAAACTGCATGTGATTCAACTCCGTTTATGAAAGGGAATTAAACTCTGGCTCGCCTTACAAGAAACACACTCTGCTTTAGAGAAAGCAGCACTCTTCTACTCTACTCTGTTTCCTACATAGCCAGAACAGTCAGCTTGCTCAGAACCAAAGAACTGTGCTTCCTACACACAATGGCCATAACTAGTTCAACTCTGCTTAGGAAACTGACAGGAACAGTAGTTTCTCTTGCGTCCAATACAATGCACTTGCTGGGTACAGAAGCGAGTGCTATTTGCACTGTGTATGGCCAAATGAGCACAATAGTGACTCTCCTTACCAGAAAACAACTCTTGGTGCTAGGACCAGAAACTGCATGTGATTCAAATCCGTTTATGAAAGGGAATTCAACTCGAGCTTGCCTTACAAGAAACACACTCTGCTTTTGAGAAAGCAGCACTCTTCTACTCTACTGTGTTTCCTATATAGCCAGAACAGTCAGCTTGCTCAGAACTAAAGAACTGTGCTTCCTACACACAAGGGCCATATCTAATTCAACTCTGCTTAGGAAACTGACAAGAACATTAGTTTCTCTTGCGTCCAATACACTGCATTTGCTGGGATAATACGCGAGTGCTATTTGCAATGTGTATGGCCAATTGAGCACAATAGTGAATCTCCTTACCAGAAAACAACTTTTGCTTCTAGGACCAGAAACTGCATGTGATTCAACTCCGTTTATGAAAGGGCATTAAACTCTGGCTCGACTTACAAGAAACACACTCTGCTTTAGAGAAAGCAGCACTCTTCTACTCTACTGTGATTCCTATATAGCCAGAACAGTCAGCTTGCTCAGAACCAAAGAACTGTGCTTCCTACACACAAGGGCCATATCTAATTCAACTCTGCTTAGGAAACTGACAAGAACAGTAGTTTCTCTTGCGTCCAATACACTGCATTTGCTGGGATAAGACGCGAGTGCTATTTGCAATGTGTATGGCCAATTGAGCACAATAGTGAATCTCCTTACCAGAAAACAACTTTTGCTGCTAGGACCAGAAACTGCATGTGATTCAACTCCGTTTATGAAAGGGAATTAAACTCTGGCTCGCCTTACAAGAAACACACTCTGCTTTAGAGAAAGCAGCACTCTTCTACTCTACTGTGTTTCCTACATAGCCAGAACAGTCAGCTTGCTCAGAACCAAAGAACTGTGCTTCCTACACACAAGGGCCATATCTAATTCAACTCTGCTTAGGAAACTGACAAGAACAGTAGTTTCTCTTGCGTCCAATACACTGCATTTGCTGGGATAAGACGCGAGTGCTATTTGCACTGTGTATGGCCAAATGAGCACAATAGTGACTCTCCTTACCAGAAAACAACTCTTGGTGCTAGGACCAGAAACTGCATGTGATTCAACTCCGTTTATGAAAGGGAATTCAACTCTAGCTTGCCTTACAAGAAACACACTCTGCTTTTGAGAAAGCAGCACTCGTCTACTCTACTGTGTTTCCTATATAGCCAGAACAGTCAGCTTGCTCAGAACTAAAGAACTGTGCTTCCTACACACAAGGGCCATATCTTATTCAACTCTGCTTAGGAAACTGACAAGAACAGTAGTTTCTCTTGCGTCCAATACACTGCATTTGCTGGGATAAGACGCGAGTGCTATTTGCAATGTGTATGGCCAATTGAGCACAATAGTGAATCTCCTTACCAGAAAACAACTTTTGCTGCTAGGACCAGAAACTGCATGTGATTCAACTCCGTTTATGAAAGGGAATTAAACTCTGGCTCGCCTTACAAGAAACACACTCTGCTTTAGAGAAAGCAGCACTCTTCTACTCTACTCTGTTTCCTACATAGCCAGAACAGTCAGCTTGCTCAGAACCAAAGAACTGTGCTTCCTACACACAATGGCCATAACTAGTTCAACTCTGCTTAGGAAACTGACAGGAACAGTAGTTTCTCTTGCGTCCAATACAATGCACTTGCTGGGTACAGAAGCGAGTGCTATTTGCACTGTGTATGGCCAAATGAGCACAATAGTGACTCTCCTTACCAGAAAACAACTCTTGGTGCTAGGACCAGAAACTGCATGTGATTCAAATCCGTTTATGAAAGGGAATTCAACTCGAGCTTGCCTTACAAGAAACACACTCTGCTTTTGAGAAAGCAGCACTCTTCTACTCTACTGTGTTTCCTATATAGCCAGAACAGTCAGCTTGCTCAGAACTAAAGAACTGTGCTTCCTACACACAAGGGCCATATCTAATTCAACTCTGCTTAGGAAACTGACAAGAACATTAGTTTCTCTTGCGTCCAATACACTGCATTTGCTGGGATAATACGCGAGTGCTATTGGCAATGTGTATGGCCAATTGAGCACAATAGTGAATCTCCTTACCAGAAAACAACTTTTGCTTCTAGGACCAGAAACTGCATGTGATTCAACTCCGTTTATGAAAGGGAATTAAACTCTGGCTCGACTTACAAGAAACACACTCTGCTTTAGAGAAAGCAGCACTCTTCTACTCTACTGTGATTCCTATATAGCCAGAACAGTCAGCTTGCTCAGAACCAAAGAACTGTGCTTCCTACACACAAGGGCCATATCTAATTCAACTCTGCTTAGGAAACTGACAAGAACAGTAGTTTCTCTTGCGTCCAATACACTGCATTTGCTGGGATAAGACGCGAGTGCTATTTGCAATGTGTATGGCCAATTGAGCACAATAGTGAATCTCCTTACCAGAAAACAACTCTTGCTGCTAGGACCAGAAACTGCATGTGATTCAACTCCGTTTATGAAAGGGAATTCAACTCTGGCTCGCCTTACAAGAAACACACTCTGCTTTTGAGAAAGCAGCACTCTTCTACTCTACTGTGTTTCCTATATAGCCAGAACAGTCAGCTTGCTCAGAACTAAAGAACTGTGCTTCCTACACACAAGGGCCATATCTATTCAACTCTGCTTAGGAAACTGACAAGAACAGTAGTTTCTCTTGCGTCCAATACACTGCATTTGCTGGGATAAGACGCGAGTGCTATTTGCAATGTGTATGGCCAATTGAGCACAATAGTGAATCTCCTTACCAGAAAACAACTTTTGCTGCTAGGACCAGAAACTGCATGTGATTCAACTCCGTTTATGAAAGGGAATTAAACTCTGGCTCGCCTTACAAGAAACACACTCTGCTTTAGAGAAAGCAGCACTCTTCTACTCTACTGTGTTTCCTATATAGCCAGAACAGTCAGCTTGCTCAGAACCAAAGAACTGTGCTTCCTACACACAAGGGCCATATCTAATTCAACTCTGCTTAGGAAACTGACAAGAACAGTAGTTTCTCTTGCGTCCAATACACTGCATTTGCTGGGATAAGACGCGAGTGCTATTTGCACTGTGTATGGCCAAATGAGCACAATAGTGACTCTCCTTACCAGAAAACAACTCTTGGTGCTAGGACCAGAAACTGCATGTGATTCAACTCCGTTTATGAAAGGGAATTCAACTCTAGCTTGCCTTACAAGAAACACACTCTGCTTTTGAGAAAGCAGCACTCGTCTACTCTACTGTGTTTCCTATATAGCCAGAACAGTCAGCTTGCTCAGAACTAAAGAACTGTGCTTCCTACACACAAGGGCCATATCTTATTCAACTCTGCTTAGGAAACTGACAAGAACAGTAGTTTCTCTTGCGTCCAATACACTGCATTTGCTGGGATAAGACGCGAGTGCTATTTGCAATGTGTATGGCCAATTGAGCACAATAGTGAATCTCCTTACCAGAAAACAACTTTTGCTGCTAGGACCAGAAACTGCATGTGATTCAACTCCGTTTATGAAAGGGAATTAAACTCTGGCTCGCCTTACAAGAAACACACTCTGCTTTAGAGAAAGCAGCACTCTTCTACTCTACTCTGTTTCCTACATAGCCAGAACAGTCAGCTTGCTCAGAACCAAAGAACTGTGCTTCCTACACACAATGGCCATAACTAGTTCAACTCTGCTTAGGAAACTGACAGGAACAGTAGTTTCTCTTGCGTCCAATACAATGCACTTGCTGGGTACAGAAGCGAGTGCTATTTTCACTGTGTATGGCCAAATGAGCACAATAGTGACTCTCCTTACCAGAAAACAACTCTTGGTGCTAGGACCAGAAACTGCATGTGATTCAAATCCGTTTATGAAAGGGAATTCAACTCGAGCTTGCCTTACAAGAAACACACTCTGCTTTTGAGAAAGCAGCACTCTTCTACTCTACTGTGTTTCCTATATAGCCAGAACAGTCAGCTTGCTCAGAACTAAAGAACTGTGCTTCCTACACACAAGGGCCATATCTAATTCAACTCTGCTTAGGAAACTGACAAGAACATTAGTTTCTCTTGCGTCCAATACACTGCATTTGCTGGGATAATACGCGAGTGCTATTTGCAATGTGTATGGCCAATTGAGCACAATAGTGAATCTCCTTACCAGAAAACAACTTTTGCTTCTAGGACCAGAAACTGCATGTGATTCAACTCCGTTTATGAAAGGGCATTAAACTCTGGCTCGACTTACAAGAAACACACTCTGCTTTAGAGAAAGCAGCACTCTTCTACTCTACTGTGATTCCTATATAGCCAGAACAGTCAGCTTGCTCAGAACCAAAGAACTGTGCTTCCTACACACAAGGGCCATATCTAATTCAACTCTGCTTAGGAAACTGACAAGAACAGTAGTTTCTCTTGCGTCCAATACACTGCATTTGCTGGGATAAGACGCGAGTGCTATTTGCAATGTGTATGGCCAATTGAGCACAATAGTGAATCTCCTTACCAGAAAACAACTTTTGCTGCTAGGACCAGAAACTGCATGTGATTCAACTCCGTTTATGAAAGGGAAATCAACTCTAGCTCGCCTTACAAGAAACACACTCTGCTTTAGAGAAAGCAGCACTCTTCTACTCTACTGTGTTTCCTATATAGCCAGAACAGTCAGCTTGCTCAGAACTAAAGAACTGTGCTTCCTACACACAAGGGCCATATCTAATTCAACTCTGCTTAGGAAACTGACAAGAACAGTAGTTTCTATTGCGTCCAATACACTGCATTTGCTGGGATAAGACTTGAGTGCTATTTGCAATGTGTATGGCCAATTGAGCACAATAGTGAATCTCCTTACCAGAAAACAACTTTTGCTGCTAGGACCAGAAACTGCATGTGATTCAACTCCGTTTATGAAGGGGAATTAAACTCTGGCTCGACTTACAAGAAACACACTCTGCTTTAGAGAAAGCAGCACTCTTCTACTCTACTGTGATTCCTATATAGCCAGAACAGTCAGCTTGCTCAGAACTAAAGAACTGTGCTTCCTACACACAAGGGCCATATCTAATTCAACTCTGCTTAGGAAACTGACAAGAACAGTAGTTTCTCTTGCGTCCAATACACTGCATTTGCTGGGAACAGACGCGAGTGCTATTTGCAATGTGTATGGCCAATTGAGCACAATAGTGAATCTCCTTACCAGAAAACAACTCTTGCTGCTAGGACCAGAAATTGCATGTGATTCAACTCCGTTTATGAAAGGGAATTAAACTCTGGCTCGCCTTACAAGAAACACACTCTGCTTTTGAGAAAGCAGCACTCTTCTACTCTACTGTGTTTCCTATAGAGCCAGAACAGTCAGCTTGCTCAGAACCAAAGAACTGTGCTTCCTACACACAATGGCCATAACTAGTTCAACTCTGCTTAGGAAACTGACAAGAACAGTAGTTTCTCTTGCGTCCAATACACTGCATTTGCTGGGATACAGACGCGAGTGCTATTTGCACTGTGTATGGCCAAATGAGCACAATAGTGACTCTCCTTACCAGAAAACAACTCTTGGTGCTAGGACCAGAAACTGCATGTGATTCAACTCCGTTTATGAAAGGGAATTCAACTCTAGCTTGCCTTACAAGAAACACACTCTGCTTTTGAGAAAGCAGCACTCTTCTACTCTACTGTGTTTCCTATATAGCCAGAACAGTCAGCTTGCTCAGAACTAAAGAACTGTGCTTCCTACACACAAGGGCCATATCTAATTCAACTCTGCTTAGGAAACTGACAAGAACAGTAGTTTCTCTTGCGTCCAATACACTGCATTTGCTGGGATAAGACGCGAGTGCTATTTGCACTGTGTATGGCCAATTGAGCACAATAGTGAATCTCCTTACCAGAAAACAACTTTTGCTGCTAGGACCAGAAACTGCATGTGATTCAACTCCGTTTATGAAAGGGAATTAAACTCTGGCTCGACTTACAAGAAACACACTCTGCTTTAGAGAAAGCAGCACTCTTCTACTCTACTGTGATTCCTATATAGCCAGAACAGTCAGCTTGCTCAGAACCAAAGAACTGTGCTTCCTACACACAAGGGCCATATCTAATTCAACTCTGCTTAGGAAACTGACAAGAACAGTAGTTTCTCTTGCGTCCAATACACTGCATTTGCTGGGATAAGACGCGAGTGCTATTTGCAATGTGTATGGCCAATTGAGCACAATAGTGAATCTCCTTACCAGAAAACAACTCTTGCTGCTAGGACCAGAAATTGCATGTGATTCAACTCCGTTTATGAAAGGGAATTAAACTCTGGCTCGCCTTACAAGAAACACACTCTGCTTTTGAGAAAGCAGCACTCTTCTACTCTACTGTGTTTCCTATATAGCCAGAACAGTCAGCTTGCTCAGAACCAAAGAACTGTGCTTCCTACACACAATGGCCATAACTAGTTCAACTCTGCTTAGGAAACTGACAAGAACAGTAGTTTCTCTTGCGTCCAATACAATGCACTTGCTGGGTACAGACGCGAGTGCTATTTGCACTGTGTATGGCCAAATGAGCACAATAGTGACTCTCCTTACCAGAAAACAACTCTTGGTGCTAGGACCAGAAACTGCATGTGATTCAACTCCGTTTATGAAAGGGAATTCAACTCTAGCTTGCCTTACAAGAAACACACTCTGCTTTTGAGAAAGCAGCACTCTTCTACTCTACTGTGTTTCCTATATAGCCAGAACAGTCAGCTTGCTCAGAACTAAAGAACTGTGCTTCCTACACACAAGGGCCATATCTAATTCAACTCTGCTTAGGAAACTGACAAGAACAGTAGTTTCTCTTGCGTCCAATACACTGCATTTGCTGGGATAAGACGCGAGTGCTATTTGCACTGTGTATGGCCAATTGAGCACAATAGTGAATCTCCTTACCAGAAAACAACTTTTGCTGCTAGGACCAGAAACTGCATGTGATTCAACTCCGTTTATGAAAGGGAAATCAACTCTAGCTCGCCTTACAAGAAACACACTCTGCTTTAGAGAAAGCAGCACTCTTCTACTCTACTGTGTTTCCTATATAGCCAGAACAGTCAGCTTGCTCAGAACTAAAGAACTGTGCTTCCTACACACAAGGGCCATATCTAATTCAACTCTGCTTAGGAAACTGACAAGAACAGTAGTTTCTCTTGCGTCCAATACACTGCATTTGCTGGGATAAGACGCGAGTGCTATTTGCAATGTGTATGGCCAATTGAGCACAATAGTGAATCTCCTTACCAGAAAACAACTTTTGCTGCTAGGACCAGAAACTGCATGTGATTCAACTCCGTTTATGAAAGGGAATTAAACTCTGGCTCGCCTTACAAGAAACACACTCTGCTTTAGAGAAAGCAGCACTCTTCTACTCTACTGTGTTTCCTATATAGCCAGAACAGTCAGCTTGCTCAGAACTAAAGAACTGTGCTTCCTACACACAAGGGCCATATCTAATTCAACTCTGCTTAGGAAACTGACAAGAACAGTAGTTTCTCTTGCGTCCAATACACTGCATTTGCTGGGATAAGACGCGAGTGCTATTTGCACTGTGTATGGCCAAATGAGCACAATAGTGAATCTCCTTACCAGAAAACAACTCTTGGTGCTAGGACCAGAAACTGCATGTGATTCAACTCCGTTTATGAAAGGGAATTCAACTCTAGCTTGCCTTACAAGAAACACACTCTGCTTTTGAGAAAGCAGCACTCTTCTACTCTACTGTGTTTCCTATATAGCCAGAACAGTCAGCTTGCTCAGAACTAAAGAACTGTGCTTCCTACACACAAGGGCCATATCTTATTCAACTCTGCTTAGGAAACTGACAAGAACAGTAGTTTCTCTTGCGTCCAATACACTGCATTTGCTGGGATAAGACGCGAGTGCTATTTGCAATGTGTATGGCCAATTGAGCACAATAGTGAATCTCCTTACCAGAAAACAACTTTTGCTGCTAGGACCAGAAACTGCATGTGATTCAACTCCGTTTATGAAAGGGAATTAAACTCTGGCTCGCCTTACAAGAAACACACTCTGCTTTAGAGAAAGCAGCACTCTTCTACTCTACTCTGTTTCCTACATAGCCAGAACAGTCAGCTTGCTCAGAACCAAAGAACTGTGCTTCCTACACACAATGGCCATAACTAGTTCAACTCTGCTTAGGAAACTGACAGGAACAGTAGTTTCTCTTGCGTCCAATACAATGCACTTGCTGGGTACAGAAGCGAGTGCTATTTTCACTGTGTATGGCCAAATGAGCACAATAGTGACTCTCCTTACCAGAAAACAACTCTTGGTGCTAGGACCAGAAACTGCATGTGATTCAAATCCGTTTATGAAAGGGAATTCAACTCGAGCTTGCCTTACAAGAAACACACTCTGCTTTTGAGAAAGCAGCACTCTTCTACTCTACTGTGTTTCCTATATAGCCAGAACAGTCAGCTTGCTCAGAACTAAAGAACTGTGCTTCCTACACACAAGGGCCATATCTAATTCAACTCTGCTTAGGAAACTGACAAGAACATTAGTTTCTCTTGCGTCCAATACACTGCATTTGCTGGGATAATACGCGAGTGCTATTTGCAATGTGTATGGCCAATTGAGCACAATAGTGAATCTCCTTACCAGAAAACAACTTTTGCTTCTAGGACCAGAAACTGCATGTGATTCAACTCCGTTTATGAAAGGGCATTAAACTCTGGCTCGACTTACAAGAAACACACTCTGCTTTAGAGAAAGCAGCACTCTTCTACTCTACTGTGATTCCTATATAGCCAGAACAGTCAGCTTGCTCAGAACCAAAGAACTGTGCTTCCTACACACAAGGGCCATATCTTATTCAACTCTGCTTAGGAAACTGACAAGAACAGTAGTTTCTCTTGCGTCCAATACACTGCATTTGCTGGGATAAGACGCGAGTGCTATTTGCAATGTGTATGGCCAATTGAGCACAATAGTGAATCTCCTTACCAGAAAACAACTTTTGCTGCTAGGACCAGAAACTGCATGTGATTCAACTCCGTTTATGAAAGGGAATTAAACTCTGGCTCGCCTTACAAGAAACACACTCTGCTTTAGAGAAAGCAGCACTCTTCTACTCTACTCTGTTTCCTACATAGCCAGAACAGTCAGCTTGCTCAGAACCAAAGAACTGTGCTTCCTACACACAAGGGCCATATCTAATTCAACTCTGCTTAGGAAACTGACAAGAACAGTAGTTTCTCTTGCGTCCAATACACTGCATTTGCTGGGATAAGACGCGAGTGCTATTTGCACTGTGTATGGCCAAATGAGCACAATAGTGACTCTCCTTACCAGAAAACAACTCTTGGTGCTAGGACCAGAAACTGCATGTGATTCAACTCCGTTTATGAAAGGGAATTCAACTCTAGCTTGCCTTACAAGAAACACACTCTGCTTTTGAGAAAGCAGCACTCGTCTACTCTACTGTGTTTCCTATATAGCCAGAACAGTCAGCTTGCTCAGAACTAAAGAACTGTGCTTCCTACACACAAGGGCCATATCTTATTCAACTCTGCTTAGGAAACTGACAAGAACAGTAGTTTCTCTTGCGTCCAATACACTGCATTTGCTGGGATAAGACGCGAGTGCTATTTGCAATGTGTATGGCCAATTGAGCACAATAGTGAATCTCCTTACCAGAAAACAACTTTTGCTGCTAGGACCAGAAACTGCATGTGATTCAACTCCGTTTATGAAAGGGAATTAAACTCTGGCTCGCCTTACAAGAAACACACTCTGCTTTAGAGAAAGCAGCACTCTTCTACTCTACTCTGTTTCCTACATAGCCAGAACAGTCAGCTTGCTCAGAACCAAAGAACTGTGCTTCCTACACACAATGGCCATAACTAGTTCAACTCTGCTTAGGAAACTGACAGGAACAGTAGTTTCTCTTGCGTCCAATACAATGCACTTGCTGGGTACAGAAGCGAGTGCTATTTGCACTGTGTATGGCCAAATGAGCACAATAGTGACTCTCCTTACCAGAAAACAACTCTTGGTGCTAGGACCAGAAACTGCATGTGATTCAAATCCGTTTATGAAAGGGAATTCAACTCGAGCTTGCCTTACAAGAAACACACTCTGCTTTTGAGAAAGCAGCACTCTTCTACTCTACTGTGTTTCCTATATAGCCAGAACAGTCAGCTTGCTCAGAACTAAAGAACTGTGCTTCCTACACACAAGGGCCATATCTAATTCAACTCTGCTTAGGAAACTGACAAGAACATTAGTTTCTCTTGCGTCCAATACACTGCATTTGCTGGGATAATACGCGAGTGCTATTGGCAATGTGTATGGCCAATTGAGCACAATAGTGAATCTCCTTACCAGAAAACAACTTTTGCTTCTAGTACCAGAAACTGCATGTGATTCAACTCCGTTTATGAAAGGGAATTAAACTCTGGCTCGACTTACAAGAAACACACTCTGCTTTAGAGAAAGCAGCACTCTTCTACTCTACTGTGATTCCTATATAGCCAGAACAGTCAGCTTGCTCAGAACCAAAGAACTGTGCTTCCTACACACAAGGGCCATATCTAATTCAACTCTGCTTAGGAAACTGACAAGAACAGTAGTTTCTCTTGCGTCCAATACACTGCATTTGCTGGGATAAGACGCGAGTGCTATTTGCACTGTGTATGGCCAAATGAGCACAATAGTGAATCTCCTTACCAGAAAACAACTCTTGGTGCTAGGACCAGAAACTGCATGTGATTCAACTCCGTTTATGAAAGGGAATTCAACTCTAGCTTGCCTTACAAGAAACACACTCTGCTTTTGAGAAAGCAGCACTCGTCTACTCTACTGTGTTTCCTATATAGCCAGAACAGTCAGCTTGCTCAGAACTAAAGAACTGTGCTTCCTACACACAAGGGCCATATCTTATTCAACTCTGCTTAGGAAACTGACAAGAACAGTAGTTTCTCTTGCGTCCAATACACTGCATTTGCTGGGATAAGACGCGAGTGCTATTTGCAATGTGTATGGCCAATTGAGCACAATAGTGAATCTCCTTACCAGAAAACAACTTTTGCTGCTAGGACCAGAAACTGCATGTGATTCAACTCCGTTTATGAAAGGGAATTAAACTCTGGCTCGCCTTACAAGAAACACACTCTGCTTTAGAGAAAGCAGCACTCTTCTACTCTACTCTGTTTCCTACATAGCCAGAACAGTCAGCTTGCTCAGAACCAAAGAACTGTGCTTCCTACACACAATGGCCATAACTAGTTCAACTCTGCTTAGGAAACTGACAGGAACAGTAGTTTCTCTTGCGTCCAATACAATGCACTTGCTGGGTACAGAAGCGAGTGCTATTTTCACTGTGTATGGCCAAATGAGCACAATAGTGACTCTCCTTACCAGAAAACAACTCTTGGTGCTAGGACCAGAAACTGCATGTGATTCAAATCCGTTTATGAAAGGGAATTCAACTCGAGCTTGCCTTACAAGAAACACACTCTGCTTTTGAGAAAGCAGCACTCTTCTACTCTACTGTGTTTCCTATATAGCCAGAACAGTCAGCTTGCTCAGAACTAAAGAACTGTGCTTCCTACACACAAGGGCCATATCTAATTCAACTCTGCTTAGGAAACTGACAAGAACATTAGTTTCTCTTGCGTCCAATACACTGCATTTGCTGGGATAATACGCGAGTGCTATTTGCAATGTGTATGGCCAATTGAGCACAATAGTGAATCTCCTTACCAGAAAACAACTTTTGCTTCTAGGACCAGAAACTGCATGTGATTCAACTCCGTTTATGAAAGGGCATTAAACTCTGGCTCGACTTACAAGAAACACACTCTGCTTTAGAGAAAGCAGCACTCTTCTACTCTACTGTGATTCCTATATAGCCAGAACAGTCAGCTTGCTCAGAACCAAAGAACTGTGCTTCCTACACACAAGGGCCATATCTAATTCAACTCTGCTTAGGAAACTGACAAGAACAGTAGTTTCTCTTGCGTCCAATACACTGCATTTGCTGGGATAAGACGCGAGTGCTATTTGCAATGTGTATGGCCAATTGAGCACAATAGTGAATCTCCTTACCAGAAAACAACTTTTGCTGCTAGGACCAGAAACTGCATGTGATTCAACTCCGTTTATGAAAGGGAAATCAACTCTAGCTCGCCTTACAAGAAACACACTCTGCTTTAGAGAAAGCAGCACTCTTCTACTCTACTGTGTTTCCTATATAGCCAGAACAGTCAGCTTGCTCAGAACTAAAGAACTGTGCTTCCTACACACAAGGGCCATATCTAATTCAACTCTGCTTAGGAAACTGACAAGAACAGTAGTTTCTATTGCGTCCAATACACTGCATTTGCTGGGATAAGACTTGAGTGCTATTTGCAATGTGTATGGCCAATTGAGCACAATAGTGAATCTCCTTACCAGAAAACAACTTTTGCTGCTAGGACCAGAAACTGCATGTGATTCAACTCCGTTTATGAAGGGGAATTAAACTCTGGCTCGACTTACAAGAAACACACTCTGCTTTAGAGAAAGCAGCACTCTTCTACTCTACTGTGATTCCTATATAGCCAGAACAGTCAGCTTGCTCAGAACTAAAGAACTGTGCTTCCTACACACAAGGGCCATATCTAATTCAACTCTGCTTAGGAAACTGACAAGAACAGTAGTTTCTCTTGCGTCCAATACACTGCATTTGCTGGGAACAGACGCGAGTGCTATTTGCAATGTGTATGGCCAATTGAGCACAATAGTGAATCTCCTTACCAGAAAACAACTCTTGCTGCTAGGACCAGAAATTGCATGTGATTCAACTCCGTTTATGAAAGGGAATTAAACTCTGGCTCGCCTTACAAGAAACACACTCTGCTTTTGAGAAAGCAGCACTCTTCTACTCTACTGTGTTTCCTATAGAGCCAGAACAGTCAGCTTGCTCAGAACCAAAGAACTGTGCTTCCTACACACAAGGGCCATATCTAATTCAACTCTGCTTAGGAAACTGACAAGAACAGTAGTTTCTCTTGCGTCCAATACACTGCATTTGCTGGGATAAGACGCGAGTGCTATTTGCACTGTGTATGGCCAATTGAGCACAATAGTGAATCTCCTTACCAGAAAACAACTTTTGCTGCTAGGACCAGAAACTGCATGTGATTCAACTCCGTTTATGAAAGGGAAATCAACTCTAGCTCGCCTTACAAGAAACACACTCTGCTTTAGAGAAAGCAGCACTCTTCTACTCTACTGTGTTTCCTATATAGCCAGAACAGTCAGCTTGCTCAGAACTAAAGAACTGTGCTTCCTACACACAAGGGCCATATCTAATTCAACTCTGCTTAGGAAACTGACAAGAACAGTAGTTTCTCTTGCGTCCAATACACTGCATTTGCTGGGATAAGACGCGAGTGCTATTTGCACTGTGTATGGCCAATTGAGCACAATAGTGAATCTCCTTACCAGAAAACAACTTTTGCTGCTAGGACCAGAAACTGCATGTGATTCAACTCCGTTTATGAAAGGGAATTAAACTCTGGCTCGACTTACAAGAAACACACTCTGCTTTAGAGAAAGCAGCACTCTTCTACTCTACTGTGATTCCTATATAGCCAGAACAGTCAGCTTGCTCAGAACTAAAGAACTGTGCTTCCTACACACAAGGGCCATATCTAATTCAACTCTGCTTAGGAAACTGACAAGAACAGTAGTTTCTCTTGCGTCCAATACACTGCATTTGCTGGGAACAGACGCGAGTGCTATTTGCAATGTGTATGGCCAATTGAGCACAATAGTGAATCTCCTTACCAGAAAACAACTCTTGCTGCTAGGACCAGAAATTGCATGTGATTCAACTCCGTTTATGAAAGGGAATTAAACTCTGGCTCGCCTTACAAGAAACACACTCTGCTTTTGAGAAAGCAGCACTCTTCTACTCTACTGTGTTTCCTATAGAGCCAGAACAGTCAGCTTGCTCAGAACCAAAGAACTGTGCTTCCTACACACAATGGCCATAACTAGTTCAACTCTGCTTAGGAAACTGACAAGAACAGTAGTTTCTCTTGCGTCCAATACAATGCACTTGCTGGGTACAGACGCGAGTGCTATTTGCACTGTGTATGGCCAAATGAGCACAATAGTGACTCTCCTTACCAGAAAACAACTCTTGGTGCTAGGACCAGAAACTGCATGTGATTCAACTCCGTTTATGAAAGGGAATTCAACTCTAGCTTGCCTTACAAGAAACACACTCTGCTTTTGAGAAAGCAGCACTCTTCTACTCTACTGTGTTTCCTATATAGCCAGAACAGTCAGCTTGCTCAGAACTAAAGAACTGTGCTTCCTACACACAAGGGCCATATCTAATTCAACTCTGCTTAGGAAACTGACAAGAACAGTAGTTTCTCTTGCGTCCAATACACTGCATTTGCTGGGATAAGACGCGAGTGCTATTTGCACTGTGTATGGCCAATTGAGCACAATAGTGAATCTCCTTACCAGAAAACAACTTTTGCTGCTAGGACCAGAAACTGCATGTGATTCAACTCCGTTTATGAAAGGGAAATCAACTCTAGCTCGCCTTACAAGAAACACACTCTGCTTTAGAGAAAGCAGCACTCTTCTACTCTACTGTGTTTCCTATATAGCCAGAACTGTCAGCTTGCTCAGAACTAAAGAACTGTGCTTCCTACACACAAGCGCAATATCTAATTCAACTCTGCTTAGGAAACTGACAAGAACAGTAGTTTCTCTTGCGTCCAATACACTGCATTTGCTGGGATAAGACGCGAGTGCTATTTGCACTGTGTATGGCCAATTGAGCACAATAGTGAATCTCCTTACCAGAAAACAACTTTTGCTGCTAGGACCAGAAACTGCATGTGATTCAACTCCGTTTATGAAAGGGAAATCAACTCTAGCTCGCCTTACAAGAAACACACTCTGCTTTAGAGAAAGCAGCACTCTTCTACTCTACTGTGTTTCCTATATAGCCAGAACTGTCAGCTTGCTCAGAACTAAAGAACTGTGCTTCCTACACACAAGGGCAATATCTAATTCAACTCTGCTTAGGAAACTGACAAGAACAGTAATTTCTCTTGCGTCCAATACACTGCATTTGCTGGGAACAGACGCGAGTGCTATTTGCAATGTGTATGGCCAATTGAGCACAATAGTGAATCTCCTTACCAGAAAACAACTCTTGCTGCTAGGACCAGAAATTGCATGTGATTCAACTCCGTTTATGAAAGGGAATTAAACTCTGGCTCGCCTTACAAGAAACACACTCTGCTTTTGAGAAGCAGCACTCTTCTACTCTACTGTGTTTACTACAGAGCCAGAACAGTCAGCTTGCTCAGAAGCAAAGAACTGTGCTTCCTAAACACAATGGCCATAACTAGTTCAACTCTGCTTAGGAAACTGACAAGAACAGTAGTTTCTCTTGCGTCCAATACACTGCATTTGCTGGGATAAGACGCGAGTGCTATTTGCACTGTGTATGGCCAAATGAGCACAATAGTGACTCTCCTTACCAGAAAACAACTCTTGGTGCTAGGACCAGAAACTGCATGTGATTCAACTCCGTTTATGAAAGGGAATTCAACTCTAGCTTGCCTTACAAGAAACACACTCTGCTTTTGAGAAAGCAGCACTCTTCTACTCTACTGTGTTTCCTATATAGCCAGAACAGTCAGCTTGCTCAGAACTAAAGAACTGTGCTTCCTACACACAAGGGCCATATCTTATTCAACTCTGCTTAGGAAACTGACAAGAACAGTAGTTTCTCTTGCGTCCAATACACTGCATTTGCTGGGATAAGACGCGAGTGCTATTTGCAATGTGTATGGCCAATTGAGCACAATAGTGAATCTCCTTACCAGAAAACAACTTTTGCTGCTAGGACCAGAAACTGCATGTGATTCAACTCCGTTTATGAAAGGGAATTAAACTCTGGCTCGCCTTACAAGAAACACACTCTGCTTTAGAGAAAGCAGCACTCTTCTACTCTACTCTGTTTCCTACATAGCCAGAACAGTCAGCTTGCTCAGAACCAAAGAACTGTGCTTCCTACACACAATGGCCATAACTAGTTCAACTCTGCTTAGGAAACTGACAGGAACAGTAGTTTCTCTTGCGTCCAATACAATGCACTTGCTGGGTACAGAAGCGAGTGCTATTTGCACTGTGTATGGCCAAATGAGCACAATAGTGACTCTCCTTACCAGAAAACAACTCTTGGTGCTAGGACCAGAAACTGCATGTGATTCAAATCCGTTTATGAAAGGGAATTCAACTCGAGCTTGCCTTACAAGAAACACACTCTGCTTTTGAGAAAGCAGCACTCTTCTACTCTACTGTGTTTCCTATATAGCCAGAACAGTCAGCTTGCTCAGAACTAAAGAACTGTGCTTCCTACACACAAGGGCCATATCTAATTCAACTCTGCTTAGGAAACTGACAAGAACATTAGTTTCTCTTGCGTCCAATACACTGCATTTGCTGGGATAATACGCGAGTGCTATTGGCAATGTGTATGGCCAATTGAGCACAATAGTGAATCTCCTTACCAGAAAACAACTTTTGCTTCTAGGACCAGAAACTGCATGTGATTCAACTCCGTTTATGAAAGGGCATTAAACTCTGGCTCGACTTACAAGAAACACACTCTGCTTTAGAGAAAGCAGCACTCTTCTACTCTACTGTGATTCCTATATAGCCAGAACAGTCAGCTTGCTCAGAACCAAAGAACTGTGCTTCCTACACACAAGGGCCATATCTAATTCAACTCTGCTTAGGAAACTGACAAGAACAGTAGTTTCTCTTGCGTCCAATACACTGCATTTGCTGGGATAAGACGCGAGTGCTATTTGCAATGTGTATGGCCAATTGAGCACAATAGTGAATCTCCTTACCAGAAAACAACTTTTGCTGCTAGGACCAGAAACTGCATGTGATTCAACTCCGTTTATGAAAGGGAATTAAACTCTGGCTCGCCTTACAAGAAACACACTCTGCTTTAGAGAAAGCAGCACTCTTCTACTCTACTGTGTTTCCTACATAGCCAGAACAGTCAGCTTGCTCAGAACCAAAGAACTGTGCTTCCTACACACAAGGGCCATATCTAATTCAACTCTGCTTAGGAAACTGACAAGAACAGTAGTTTCTCTTGCGTCCAATACACTGCATTTGCTGGGATAAGACGCGAGTGCTATTTGCACTGTGTATGGCCAAATGAGCACAATAGTGACTCTCCTTACCAGAAAACAACTCTTGGTGCTAGGACCAGAAACTGCATGTGATTCAACTCCGTTTATGAAAGGGAATTCAACTCTAGCTTGCCTTACAAGAAACACACTCTGCTTTTGAGAAAGCAGCACTCGTCTACTCTACTGTGTTTCCTATATAGCCAGAACAGTCAGCTTGCTCAGAACTAAAGAACTGTGCTTCCTACACACAAGGGCCATATCTTATTCAACTCTGCTTAGGAAACTGACAAGAACAGTAGTTTCTCTTGCGTCCAATACACTGCATTTGCTGGGATAAGACGCGAGTGCTATTTGCAATGTGTATGGCCAATTGAGCACAATAGTGAATCTCCTTACCAGAAAACAACTTTTGCTGCTAGGACCAGAAACTGCATGTGATTCAACTCCGTTTATGAAAGGGAATTAAACTCTGGCTCGCCTTACAAGAAACACACTCTGCTTTTGAGAAAGCAGCACTCTTCTACTCTACTCTGTTTCCTACATAGCCAGAACAGTCAGCTTGCTCAGAACCAAAGAACTGTGCTTCCTACACACAATGGCCATAACTAGTTCAACTCTGCTTAGGAAACTGACAGGAACAGTAGTTTCTCTTGCGTCCAATACAATGCACTTGCTGGGTACAGAAGCGAGTGCTATTTGCACTGTGTATGGCCAAATGAGCACAATAGTGACTCTCCTTACCAGAAAACAACTCTTGGTGCTAGGACCAGAAACTGCATGTGATTCAAATCCGTTTATGAAAGGGAATTCAACTCGAGCTTGCCTTACAAGAAACACACTCTGCTTTTGAGAAAGCAGCACTCTTCTACTCTACTGTGTTTCCTATATAGCCAGAACAGTCAGCTTGCTCAGAACTAAAGAACTGTGCTTCCTACACACAAGGGCCATATCTAATTCAACTCTGCTTAGGAAACTGACAAGAACATTAGTTTCTCTTGCGTCCAATACACTGCATTTGCTGGGATAATACGCGAGTGCTATTGGCAATGTGTATGGCCAATTGAGCACAATAGTGAATCTCCTTACCAGAAAACAACTTTTGCTTCTAGGACCAGAAACTGCATGTGATTCAACTCCGTTTATGAAAGGGCATTAAACTCTGGCTCGACTTACAAGAAACACACTCTGCTTTAGAGAAAGCAGCACTCTTCTACTCTACTGTGATTCCTATATAGCCAGAACAGTCAGCTTGCTCAGAACCAAAGAACTGTGCTTCCTACACACAAGGGCCATATCTAATTCAACTCTGCTTAGGAAACTGACAAGAACAGTAGTTTCTCTTGCGTCCAATACACTGCATTTGCTGGGATACAGACGCGAGTGCTATTTGCAATGTGTATGGCCAATTGAGCACAATAGTGAATCTCCTTACCAGAAAACAACTCTTGCTGCTAGGACCAGAAACTGCATGTGATTCAACTCCGTTTATGAAAGGGAATTAAACTCTGGCTCGCCTTACAAGAAACACACTCTGCTTTTGAGAAAGCAGCACTCTTCTACTCTACTGTGTTTCCTACATAGCCAGAACAGTCAGCTTGCTCAGAACCAAAGAACTGTGCTTCCTAAACACAAGGGCCATATCTAGTTCAACTCTGCTTAGGAAACTGACAAGAACAGTAGTTTCTCTTGCGTCCAATACACTGCATTTGCTGGGATAAGACGCGAGTGCTATTTGCACTGTGTATGGCCAAATGAGCACAATAGTGACTCTCCTTACCAGAAAACAACTCTTGGTGCTAGGACCAGAAACTGCATGTGATTCAACTCCGTTTATGAAAGGGAATTCAACTCTAGCTTGCCTTACAAGAAACACACTCTGCTTTTGAGAAAGCAGCACTCGTCTACTCTACTGTGTTTCCTATATAGCCAGAACAGTCAGCTTGCTCAGAACTAAAGAACTGTGCTTCCTACACACAAGGGCCATATCTTATTCAACTCTGCTTAGGAAACTGACAAGAACAGTAGTTTCTCTTGCGTCCAATACACTGCATTTGCTGGGATAAGACGCGAGTGCTATTTGCAATGTGTATGGCCAATTGAGCACAATAGTGAATCTCCTTACCAGAAAACAACTTTTGCTGCTAGGACCAGAAACTGCATGTGATTCAACTCCGTTTATGAAAGGGAATTAAACTCTGGCTCGCCTTACAAGAAACACACTCTGCTTTAGAGAAAGCAGCACTCTTCTACTCTACTCTGTTTCCTACATAGCCAGAACAGTCAGCTTGCTCAGAACCAAAGAACTGTGCTTCCTACACACAATGGCCATAACTAGTTCAACTCTGCTTAGGAAACTGACAGGAACAGTAGTTTCTCTTGCGTCCAATACAATGCACTTGCTGGGTACAGAAGCGAGTGCTATTTGCACTGTGTATGGCCAAATGAGCACAATAGTGACTCTCCTTACCAGAAAACAACTCTTGGTGCTAGGACCAGAAACTGCATGTGATTCAAATCCGTTTATGAAAGGGAATTCAACTCGAGCTTGCCTTACAAGAAACACACTCTGCTTTTGAGAAAGCAGCACTCTTCTACTCTACTGTGTTTCCTATATAGCCAGAACAGTCAGCTTGCTCAGAACTAAAGAACTGTGCTTCCTACACACAAGGGCCATATCTAATTCAACTCTGCTTAGGAAACTGACAAGAACATTAGTTTCTCTTGCGTCCAATACACTGCATTTGCTGGGATAATACGCGAGTGCTATTGGCAATGTGTATGGCCAATTGAGCACAATAGTGAATCTCCTTACCAGAAAACAACTTTTGCTTCTAGGACCAGAAACTGCATGTGATTCAACTCCGTTTATGAAAGGGCATTAAACTCTGGCTCGACTTACAAGAAACACACTCTGCTTTAGAGAAAGCAGCACTCTTCTACTCTACTGTGATTCCTATATAGCCAGAACAGTCAGCTTGCTCAGAACCAAAGAACTGTGCTTCCTACACACAAGGGCCATATCTAATTCAACTCTGCTTAGGAAACTGACAAGAACAGTAGTTTCTCTTGCGTCCAATACACTGCATTTGCTGGGATAAGACGCGAGTGCTATTTGCACTGTGTATGGCCAATTGAGCACAATAGTGAATCTCCTTACCAGAAAACAACTCTTGCTGCTAGGACCAGAAACTGCATGTGATTCAACTCCGTTTATGAAAGGGAATTCAACTCTAGCTTGCCTTACAAGAAACACACTCTGCTTTTGAGAAAGCAGCACTCTTCTACTCTACTGTGTTTCCTATATAGCCAGAACAGTCAGCTTGCTCAGAACTAAAGAACTGTGCTTCCTACACACAAGGGCCATATCTAGTTCAACTCTGCTTAGGAAACTGACAAGAACAGTAGTTTCTCTTGCGTCCAATACACTGCATTTGCTGGGATAAGACGCGAGTGCTATTTGCAATGTGTATGGCCAATTGAGCACAATAGTGAATCTCCTTACCAGAAAACAACTTTTGCTGCTAGGACCAGAAACTGCATGTGATTCAACTCCGTTTATGAAAGGGAATTAAACTCTGGCTCGCCTTACAAGAAACACACTCTGCTTTAGAGAAAGCAGCACTCTTCTACTCTACTGTGTTTCCTATATAGCCAGAACAGTCAGCTTGCTCAGAACTAAAGAACTGTGCTTCCTACACACAAGAGCCTTATCTAATTCAACTCTGCTTAGGAAACTGACAAGAACAGTAGTTTCTCTTGCGTCCAATACACTGCATTTGCTGGGATAAGACGCGAGTGCTATTTGCACTGTGTATGGCCAATTGAGCACAATAGTGAATCTCCTTACCAGAAAACAACTTTTGCTGCTAGGACCAGAAACTGCATGTGATTCAACTCCGTTTATGAAAGGGAATTCAACTCTAGCTCGCCTTACAAGAAACACACTCTGCTTTAGAGAAAGCAGCACTCTTCTACTCTACTGTGTTTCCTATAGAGCCAGAACAGTCAGCTTGCTCAGAACTAAAGAACTGTGCTTCCTACACACAAGGGCAATATCTAATTCAACTCTGCTTAGGAAACTGACAAGAACAGTAGTTTCTCTTGCGTCCAATACACTGCATTTGCTGGGATACAGACGCGAGTGCTATTTGCAATGTGTATGGCCAATTGAGCACAATAGTGAATCTCCTTACCAGAAAACAACTCTTGCTGCTAGGACCAGAAACTGCATGTGATTCAACTCCGTTTATGAAAGGGAATTAAACTCTGGCTCGCCTTACAAGAAACACACTCTGCTTTTGAGAAAGCAGCACTCTTCTACTCTACTGTGTTTCCTATATAGCCAGAACAGTCAGCTTGCTCAGAACCAAAGAACTGTGCTTCCTACACACAATGGCCATAACTAGTTCAACTCTGCTTAGGAAACTGACAAGAACAGTAGTTTCTCTTGCGTCCAATACACTGCATTTGCTGGGATAAGACGCGAGTGCTATTTGCACTGTGTATGGCCAAATGAGCACAATAGTGACTCTCCTTACCAGAAAACAACTCTTGGTGCTAGGACCAGAAACTGCATGTGATTCAACTCCGTTTATGAAAGGGAATTCAACTCTAGCTTGCCTTACAAGAAACACACTCTGCTTTTGAGAAAGCAGCACTCTTCTACTCTACTGTGTTTCCTATATAGCCAGAACAGTCAGCTTGCTCAGAACTAAAGAACTGTGCTTCCTACACACAAGGGCCATATCTTATTCAACTCTGCTTAGGAAACTGACAAGAACAGTAGTTTCTCTTGCGTCCAATACACTGCATTTGCTGGGATAAGACGCGAGTGCTATTTGCAATGTGTATGGCCAATTGAGCACAATAGTGAATCTCCTTACCAGAAAACAACTTTTGCTGCTAGGACCAGAAACTGCATGTGATTCAACTCCGTTTATGAAAGGGAATTAAACTCTGGCTCGCCTTACAAGAAACACACTCTGCTTTAGAGAAAGCAGCACTCTTCTACTCTACTGTGTTTCCTATATAGCCAGAACAGTCAGCTTGCTCAGAACTAAAGAACTGTGCTTCCTACACACAAGGGCCATATCTAATTCAACTCTGCTTAGGAAACTGACAAGAACAGTAGTTTCTCTTGCGTCCAATACACTGCATTTGCTGTTATAAGACGCGAGGGCTATTTGCAATGTGTATGGCCAATTGAGCACAATAGTGAATCTCCTTACCAGAAAACAACTCTTGCTGCTAGGACCAGAAATTGCATGTGATTCAACTCCGTTTATGAAAGGGAATTAAACTCTGGCTCGCCTTACAAGAAACACACTCTGCTTTTGAGAAGCAGCACTCATCTACTCTACTGTGTTTACTACAGAGCCAGAACAGTCAGCTTGCTCAGAAGCAAAGAACTGTGCTTCCTAAACACAATGGCCATAACTAGTTCAACTCTGCTTAGGAAACTGACAAGAACAGTAGTTTCTCTTGCGTCCAATACACTGCATTTGCTGGGATAAGACGCGAGTGCTATTTGCACTGTGTATGGCCAAATGAGCACAATAGTGACTCTCCTTACCAGAAAACAACTCTTGGTGCTAGGACCAGAAACTGCATGTGATTCAACTCCGTTTATGAAAGGGAATTCAACTCTAGCTTGACTTACAAGAAACACACTCTGCTTTTGAGAAAGCAGCACTCTTCTACTCTACTGTGTTTCCTATATAGCCAGAACAGTCAGCTTGCTCAGAACTAAAGAACTGTGCTTCCTACACACAAGGGCCATATCTTATTCAACTCTGCTTAGGAAACTGACAAGAACAGTAGTTTCTCTTGCGTCCAATACACTGCATTTGCTGGGATAAGACGCGAGTGCTATTTGCAATGTGTATGGCCAATTGAGCACAATAGTGAATCTCCTTACCAGAAAACAACTTTTGCTGCTAGGACCAGAAACTGCATGTGATTCAACTCCGTTTATGAAAGGGAATTAAACTCTGGCTCGCCTTACAAGAAACACACTCTGCTTTAGAGAAAGCAGCACTCTTCTACTCTACTCTGTTTCCTACATAGCCAGAACAGTCAGCTTGCTCAGAACCAAAGAACTGTGCTTCCTACACACAATGGCCATAACTAGTTCAACTCTGCTTAGGAAACTGACAGGAACAGTAGTTTCTCTTGCGTCCAATACAATGCACTGGCTGGGTACAGAAGCGAGTGCTATTTGCACTGTGTATGACCAAATGAGCACAATAGTGACTCTCCTTACCAGAAAACAACTCTTGGTGCTAGGACCAGAAACTGCATGTGATTCAAATCCGTTTATGAAAGGGAATTCAACTCGAGCTTGCCTTACAAGAAACACACTCTGCTTTTGAGAAAGCAGCACTCTTCTACTCTACTGTGTTTCCTATATAGCCAGAACAGTCAGCTTGCTCAGAACTAAAGAACTGTGCTTCCTACACACAAGGGCCATATCTAATTCAACTCTGCTTAGGAAACTGACAAGAACATTAGTTTCTCTTGCGTCCAATACACTGCATTTGCTGGGATAATACGCGAGTGCTATTGGCAATGTGTATGGCCAATTGAGCACAATAGTGAATCTCCTTACCAGAAAACAACTTTTGCTTCTAGGACCAGAAACTGCATGTGATTCAACTCCGTTTATGAAAGGGCATTAAACTCTGGCTCGACTTACAAGAAACACACTCTGCTTTAGAGAAAGCAGCACTCTTCTACTCTACTGTGATTCCTATATAGCCAGAACAGTCAGCTTGCTCAGAACCAAAGAACTGTGCTTCCTACACACAAGGGCCATATCTAATTCAACTCTGCTTAGGAAACTGACAAGAACAGTAGTTTCTCTTGCGTACAATACACTGCATTTGCTGGGATAAGACGCGAGTGCTATTTGCACTGTGTATGGCCAATTGAGCACAATAGTGAATCTCCTTACCAGAAAACAACTCTTGCTGCTAGGACCAGAAATTGCATGTGATTCAACTCCGTTAACGAAAGGGAATTAAACTCTGGCTTGCCTTACAAGAAACACACTCTGCTTTTGAGAAAGCAGCACTCTTCTACTCTACTGTGTTTCCTATAGAGCCAGAACAGTCAGCTTGCTCAGAACCAAAGAACTGTGCTTCCTACACACAATGGCCATAACTAGTTCAACTCTGCTTAGGAAACTGATAAGAACAGTAGTTTCTCTTGAGTCCAATACAATGCACTTGCTGGGTACAAACGCGAGTGCTATTTGCACTGTGTATGGCCAAATGAGCACAAGAGTGACTCTCCTTACCAGAAAACAACTCTTGGTGCTAGGACCAGAAACTGCATGTGATTCAACTCCGTTTATGAAAGGGAATTCAACTCTAGCTTGCCTTACAAGAAACACACTCTGCTTTTGAGAAAGCAGCACTCTTCTACTGTACTGTGTTTCCTATATAGCCAGAACAGTCAGCTTGCTCAGAACTAAAGAACTGTGCTTCCTACACACAAGAGCCTTATCTAATTCAACTCTGCTTAGGAAACTGACAAGAACAGTAGTTTCTCTTGCGTCCAATACACTGCATTTGCTGGGATAAGACGCGAGTGCTATTTGCACTGTGTATGGCCAATTGAGCACCATAGTGAATCTCCTTACCAGAAAACAACTTTTGCTGCTAGGACCAGAAACTGCATGTGATTCAACTCCGTTTATGAAAGGGAAATCAACTCTAGCTCGCCTTACAAGAAACACACTCTGCTTTAGAGAAAGCAGCACTCTTCTACTCTACTGTGTTTCCTATAGAGCCAGAACTGTCAGCTTGCTCAGAACTAAAGAACTGTACTTCCAACACACAAGGGCAATATCTATTTCAACTCTGCTTAGGAAACTGACAAGAACAGTAGTTTCTCTGGCGTCCAATACACTGCATTTGCTGGGAACAGACGCGAGTGTTATTTGCAATGTGTATGGCCAATTGAGCACAATAGTGAATCTCCTTACCAGAAAACAACTCTTGCTGCTAGGACCAGAAATTGCATGTTATTCAACTCCGTTTATGAAAGGGAATTAAACTCTGGCTCGCCTTACAAGAAACACACTCTGCTTTTGAGAAAGCAGCACTCTTCTACTCTACTGTGTTTACTACAGAGCCAGAACAGTCAGCTTGCTCAGAACCAAAGAACTGTGCTTCCTAAACACAATGGCCATAACTAGTTCAACTCTGCTTAGGAAACTGACAAGAACAGTAGTTTCTCTTGCGTCCAATACACTGCATTTGCTGGGATAAGACGCGAGTGCTATTTGCACTGTTCTATGGCCAAATGAGCACAATAGTGACTCTCCTTACCAGAAAACAACTCTTGGTGCTAGGACCAGAAACTGCATGTGATTCAACTCCGTTTATGAAAGGGAATTCAACTCTAGCTTGCCTTACAAGAAACACACTCTGCTTTTGAGAAAGCAGCACTCTTCTACTCTACTGTGTTTCCTATATAGCCAGAACAGTCAGCTTGCTCAGAACTAAAGAACTGTGCTTCCTACACACAAGGGCCATATCTTATTCAACTCTGCTTAGGAAACTGACAAGAACAGTAGTTTCTCTTGCGTCCAATACACTGCATTTGCTGGGATAAGACGCGAGTGCTATTTGCAATGTGTATGGCCAATTGAGCACAATAGTGAATCTCCTTACCAGAAAACAACTTTTGCTGCTAGGACCAGAAACTGCATGTGATTCAACTCCGTTTATGAAAGGGAATTAAACTCTGGCTCGCCTTACAAGAAACACACTCTCCTTTAGAGAAAGCAGCACTCTTCTACTCTACTCTGTTTCCTACATAGCCAGAACAGTCAGCTTGCTCAGAACTAAAGAACTGTGCTTCCTACACACAAGGGCCATATCTAATTCAACTCTGCTTAGGAAACTGACAAGAACAGTAGTTTTTCTTGCGTCCAATACACTGCATTTGCTGTTATAAGACGCGAGGGCTATTTGCAATGTGTATGGCCAATTGAGCACAATAGTGAATCTCCTTACCAGAAAACAACTCTTGCTGCTAGGACCAGAAATTGCATGTGATTCAACTCCGTTTATGAAAGGGAATTAAACTCTGGCTCGCCTTACAAGAAACACACTCTGCTTTTGAGAAGCAGCACTCATCTACTCTACTGTGTTTACTACAGAGCCAGAACAGTCAGCTTGCTCAGAAGCAAAGAACTGTGCTTCCTAAACACAATGGCCATAACTAGTTCAACTCTGCTTAGGAAACTGACAAGAACAGTAGTTTCTCTTGCGTCCAATACACTGCATTTGCTGGGATAAGACGCGAGTGCTATTTGCACTGTGTATGGCCAAATGAGCACAATAGTGACTCTCCTTACCAGAAAACAACTCTTGGTGCTAGGACCAGAAACTGCATGTGATTCAACTCCGTTTATGAAAGGGAATTCAACTCTAGCTTGACTTACAAGAAACACACTCTGCTTTTGAGAAAGCAGCACTCTTCTACTCTACTGTGTTTCCTATATAGCCAGAACAGTCAGCTTGCTCAGAACTAAAGAACTGTGCTTCCTACACACAAGGGCCATATCTTATTCAACTCTGCTTAGGAAACTGACAAGAACAGTAGTTTCTCTTGCGTCCAATACACTGCATTTGCTGGGATAAGACGCGAGTGCTATTTGCAATGTGTATGGCCAATTGAGCACAATAGTGAATCTCCTTACCAGAAAACAACTTTTGCTGCTAGGACCAGAAACTGCATGTGATTCAACTCCGTTTATGAAAGGGAATTAAACTCTGGCTCGCCTTACAAGAAACACACTCTGCTTTAGAGAAAGCAGCACTCTTCTACTCTACTCTGTTTCCTACATAGCCAGAACAGTCAGCTTGCTCAGAACCAAAGAACTGTGCTTCCTACACACAATGGCCATAACTAGTTCAACTCTGCTTAGGAAACTGACAGGAACAGTAGTTTCTCTTGCGTCCAATACAATGCACTGGCTGGGTACAGAAGCGAGTGCTATTTGCACTGTGTATGACCAAATGAGCACAATAGTGACTCTCCTTACCAGAAAACAACTCTTGGTGCTAGGACCAGAAACTGCATGTGATTCAAATCCGTTTATGAAAGGGAATTCAACTCGAGCTTGCCTTACAAGAAACACACTCTGCTTTTGAGAAAGCAGCACTCTTCTACTCTACTGTGTTTCCTATATAGCCAGAACAGTCAGCTTGCTCAGAACTAAAGAACTGTGCTTCCTACACACAAGGGCCATATCTAATTCAACTCTGCTTAGGAAACTGACAAGAACATTAGTTTCTCTTGCGTCCAATACACTGCATTTGCTGGGATAATACGCGAGTGCTATTGGCAATGTGTATGGCCAATTGAGCACAATAGTGAATCTCCTTACCAGAAAACAACTTTTGCTTCTAGGACCAGAAACTGCATGTGATTCAACTCCGTTTATGAAAGGGCATTAAACTCTGGCTCGACTTACAAGAAACACACTCTGCTTTAGAGAAAGCAGCACTCTTCTACTCTACTGTGATTCCTATATAGCCAGAACAGTCAGCTTGCTCAGAACCAAAGAACTGTGCTTCCTACACACAAGGGCCATATCTAATTCAACTCTGCTTAGGAAACTGACAAGAACAGTAGTTTCTCTTGCGTACAATACACTGCATTTGCTGGGATAAGACGCGAGTGCTATTTGCACTGTGTATGGCCAATTGAGCACAATAGTGAATCTCCTTACCAGAAAACAACTCTTGCTGCTAGGACCAGAAATTGCATGTGATTCAACTCCGTTAACGAAAGGGAATTAAACTCTGGCTTGCCTTACAAGAAACACACTCTGCTTTTGAGAAAGCAGCACTCTTCTACTCTACTGTGTTTCCTATAGAGCCAGAACAGTCAGCTTGCTCAGAACCAAAGAACTGTGCTTCCTACACACAATGGCCATAACTAGTTCAACTCTGCTTAGGAAACTGATAAGAACAGTAGTTTCTCTTGAGTCCAATACAATGCACTTGCTGGGTACAAACGCGAGTGCTATTTGCACTGTGTATGGCCAAATGAGCACAAGAGTGACTCTCCTTACCAGAAAACAACTCTTGGTGCTAGGACCAGAAACTGCATGTGATTCAACTCCGTTTATGAAAGGGAATTCAACTCTAGCTTGCCTTACAAGAAACACACTCTGCTTTTGAGAAAGCAGCACTCTTCTACTGTACTGTGTTTCCTATATAGCCAGAACAGTCAGCTTGCTCAGAACTAAAGAACTGTGCTTCCTACACACAAGAGCCTTATCTAATTCAACTCTGCTTAGGAAACTGACAAGAACAGTAGTTTCTCTTGCGTCCAATACACTGCATTTGCTGGGATAAGACGCGAGTGCTATTTGCACTGTGTATGGCCAATTGAGCACCATAGTGAATCTCCTTACCAGAAAACAACTTTTGCTGCTAGGACCAGAAACTGCATGTGATTCAACTCCGTTTATGAAAGGGAAATCAACTCTAGCTCGCCTTACAAGAAACACACTCTGCTTTAGAGAAAGCAGCACTCTTCTACTCTACTGTGTTTCCTATAGAGCCAGAACTGTCAGCTTGCTCAGAACTAAAGAACTGTACTTCCAACACACAAGGGCAATATCTATTTCAACTCTGCTTAGGAAACTGACAAGAACAGTAGTTTCTCTGGCGTCCAATACACTGCATTTGCTGGGAACAGACGCGAGTGTTATTTGCAATGTGTATGGCCAATTGAGCACAATAGTGAATCTCCTTACCAGAAAACAACTCTTGGTGCTAGGACCAGAAACTGCATGTGATTCAACTCCGTTTATGAAAGGGAATTCAACTCTAGCTTGCCTTACAAGAAACACACTCTGCTTTTGAGAAAGCAGCACTCTTCTACTCTACTGTGTTTCCTATATAGCCAGAACAGTCAGCTTGCTCAGAACTAAAGAACTGTGCTTCCTACACACAAGTGCCATATCTTATTCAACTCTGCTTAGGAAACTGACAAGAACAGTAGTTTCTCTTGCGTCCAATACACTGCATTTGCTGGGATAAGACGCGAGTGCTATTTGCAATGTGTATGGCCAATTGAGCACAATAGTGAATCTCCTTACCAGAAAACAACTTTTGCTGCTAGGACCAGAAACTGCATGTGATTCAACTCCGTTTATGAAAGGGAATTAAACTCTGGCTCGCCTTACAAGAAACACACTCTCCTTTAGAGAAAGCAGCACTCTTCTACTCTACTCTGTTTCCTACATAGCCAGAACAGTCAGCTTGCTCAGAACTAAAGAACTGTGCTTCCTACACACAAGGGCCATATCTAATTCAACTCTGCTTAGGAAACTGACAAGAACAGTAGTTTTTCTTGCGTCCAATACACTGCATTTGCTGTTATAAGACGCGAGGGCTATTTGCAATGTGTATGGCCAATTGAGCACAATAGTGAATCTCCTTACCAGAAAACAACTCTTGCTGCTAGGACCAGAAATTGCATGTGATTCAACTCCGTTTATGAAAGGGAATTAAACTCTGGCTCGCCTTACAAGAAACACACTCTGCTTTTGAGAAGCAGCACTCATCTACTCTACTGTGTTTACTACAGAGCCAGAACAGTCAGCTTGCTCAGAAGCAAAGAACTGTGCTTCCTAAACACAATGGCCATAACTAGTTCAACTCTGCTTAGGAAACTGACAAGAACAGTAGTTTCTCTTGCGTCCAATACACTGCATTTGCTGGGATAAGACGCGAGTGCTATTTGCACTGTGTATGGCCAAATGAGCACAATAGTGACTCTCCTTACCAGAAAACAACTCTTGGTGCTAGGACCAGAAACTGCATGTGATTCAACTCCGTTTATGAAAGGGAATTCAACTCTAGCTTGACTTACAAGAAACACACTCTGCTTTTGAGAAAGCAGCACTCTTCTACTCTACTGTGTTTCCTATATAGCCAGAACAGTCAGCTTGCTCAGAACTAAAGAACTGTGCTTCCTACACACAAGGGCCATATCTTATTCAACTCTGCTTAGGAAACTGACAAGAACAGTAGTTTCTCTTGCGTCCAATACACTGCATTTGCTGGGATAAGACGCGAGTGCTATTTGCAATGTGTATGGCCAATTGAGCACAATAGTGAATCTCCTTACCAGAAAACAACTTTTGCTGCTAGGACCAGAAACTGCATGTGATTCAACTCCGTTTATGAAAGGGAATTAAACTCTGGCTCGCCTTACAAGAAACACACTCTGCTTTAGAGAAAGCAGCACTCTTCTACTCTACTCTGTTTCCTACATAGCCAGAACAGTCAGCTTGCTCAGAACCAAAGAACTGTGCTTCCTACACACAATGGCCATAACTAGTTCAACTCTTCTTAGGAAACTGACAGGAACAGTAGTTTCTCTTGCGTCCAATACAATGCACTTGCTGGGTACAGAAGCGAGTGCTATTTTCACTGTGTATGGCCAAATGAGCACAATAGTGACTCTCCTTACCAGAAAACAACTCTTGGTGCTAGGACCAGAAACTGCATGTGATTCAAATCCGTTTATGAAAGGGAATTCAACTCGAGCTTGCCTTACAAGAAACACACTCTGCTTTTGAGAAAGCAGCACTCTTCTACTCTACTGTGTTTCCTATATAGCCAGAACAGTCAGCTTGCTCAGAACTAAAGAACTGTGCTTCCTACACACAAGGGCCATATCTAATTCAACTCTGCTTAGGAAACTGACAAGAACATTAGTTTCTCTTGCGTCCAATACACTGCATTTGCTGGGATAATACGCGAGTGCTATTTGCAATGTGTATGGCCAATTGAGCACAATAGTGAATCTCCTTACCAGAAAACAACTTTTGCTTCTAGGACCAGAAACTGCATGTGATTCAACTCCGTTTATGAAAGGGCATTAAACTCTGCCTCGACTTACAAGAAACACACTCTGCTTTAGAGAAAGCAGCACTCTTCTACTCTACTGTGATTCCTATATAGCCAGAACAGTCAGCTTGCTCAGAACCAAAGAACTGTGCTTCCTACACACAAGGGCCATATCTAATTCAACTCTGCTTAGGAAACTGACAAGAACAGTAGTTTCTCTTGCGTCCAATACACTGCATTTGCTGGGATAAGACGCGAGTGCTATTTGCAATGTGTATGGCCAATTGAGCACAATAGTGAATCTCCTTACCAGAAAACAACTTTTGCTGCTAGGACCAGAAACTGCATGTGATTCAACTCCGTTTATGAAAGGGAAATCAACTCTAGCTCGCCTTACAAGAAACACACTCTGCTTTAGAGAAAGCAGCACTCTTCTACTCTACTGTGTTTCCTATATAGCCAGAACAGTCAGCTTGCTCAGAACTAAAGAACTGTGCTTCCTACACACAAGGGCCATATCTAATTCAACTCTGCTTAGGAAACTGACAAGAACAGTAGTTTCTATTGCGTCCAATACACTGCATTTGCTGGGATAAGACTTGAGTGCTATTTGCAATGTGTATGGCCAATTGAGCACAATAGTGAATCTCCTTACCAGAAAACAACTTTTGCTGCTAGGACCAGAAACTGCATGTGATTCAACTCCGTTTATGAAGGGGAATTAAACTCTGGCTCGACTTACAAGAAACACACTCTGCTTTAGAGAAAGCAGCACTCTTCTACTCTACTGTGATTCCTATATAGCCAGAACAGTCAGCTTGCTCAGAACTAAAGAACTGTGCTTCCTACACACAAGGGCCATATCTAATTCAACTCTGCTTAGGAAACTGACAAGAACAGTAGTTTCTCTTGCGTCCAATACACTGCATTTGCTGGGAACAGACGCGAGTGCTATTTGCAATGTGTATGGCCAATTGAGCACAATAGTGAATCTCCTTACCAGAAAACAACTCTTGCTGCTAGGACCAGAAATTGCATGTGATTCAACTCCGTTTATGAAAGGGAATTAAACTCTGGCTCGCCTTACAAGAAACACACTCTGCTTTTGAGAAAGCAGCACTCTTCTACTCTACTGTGTTTCCTATAGAGCCAGAACAGTCAGCTTGCTCAGAACCAAAGAACTGTGCTTCCTACACACAATGGCCATAACTAGTTCAACTCTGCTTAGGAAACTGACAAGAACAGTAGTTTCTCTTGCGTCCAATACAATGCACTTGCTGGGTACAGACGCGAGTGCTATTTGCACTGTGTATGGCCAAATGAGCACAAGAGTGACTCTCCTTACCAGAAAACAACTCTTGGTGCTAGGACCAGAAACTGCATGTGATTCAACTCCGTTTATGAAAGGAAATTCAACTCTAGCTTGCCTTACAAGAAACACACTCTGCTTTTGAGAAAGCAGCACTCTTCTACTCTACTGTGTTTCCTATATAGCCAGAACAGTCAGCTTGCTCAGAACTAAAGAACTGTGCTTCCTACACACAAGGGCCATATCTAATTCAACTCTGCTTAGGAAACTGACAAGAACAGTAGTTTCTCTTGCGTCCAATACACTGCATTTGCTGGGATAAGACGCGAGTGCTATTTGCACTGTGTATGGCCAATTGAGCACAATAGTGAATCTCCTTACCAGAAAACAACTTTTGCTGCTAGGACCAGAAACTGCATGTGATTCAACTCCGTTTATGAAAGGGAAATCAACTCTAGCTCGCTTACAAGAAACACACTCTGCTTTAGAGAAAGCAGCACTCTTCTACTCTACTGTGTTTCCTATATAGCCAGAACTGTCAGCTTGCTCAGAACTAAAGAACTGTGCTTCCTACACACAAGCGCAATATCTAATTCAACTCTGCTTAGGAAACTGACAAGAACAGTAGTTTCTCTTGCGTCCAATACACTGCATTTGCTGGGATAAGACGCGAGTGCTATTTGCACTGTGTATGGCCAATTGAGCACAATAGTGAATCTCCTTACCAGAAAACAACTTTTGCTGCTAGGACCAGAAACTGCATGTGATTCAACTCCGTTTATGAAAGGGAAATCAACTCTAGCTCGCCTTACAAGAAACACACTCTGCTTTAGAGAAAGCAGCACTCTTCTACTCTACTGTGTTTCCTATATAGCCAGAACTGTCAGCTTGCTCAGAACTAAAGAACTGTGCTTCCTACACACAAGGGCAATATCTTATTCAACTCTGCTTAGGAAACTGACAAGAACAGTAATTTCTCTTGCGTCCAATACACTGCATTTGCTGGGAACAGACGCGAGTGCTATTTGCAATGTGTATGGCCAATTGAGCACAATAGTGAATCTCCTTACCAGAAAACAACTCTTGCTGCTAGGACCAGAAATTGCATGTGATTCAACTCCGTTTATGAAAGGGAATTAAACTCTGGCTCGCCTTACAAGAAACACACTCTGCTTTTGAGAAGCAGCACTCTTCTACTCTACTGTGTTTACTACAGAGCCAGAACAGTCAGCTTGCTCAGAAGCAAAGAACTGTGCTTCCTAAACACAATGGCCATAACTAGTTCAACTCTGCTTAGGAAACTGACAAGAACAGTAGTTTCTCTTGCGTCCAATACACTGCATTTGCTGGGATAAGACGCGAGTGCTATTTGCACTGTGTATGGCCAAATGAGCACAATAGTGACTCTCCTTACCAGAAAACAACTCTTGGTGCTAGGACCAGAAACTGCATGTGATTCAACTCCGTTTATGAAAGGGAATTCAACTCTAGCTTGCCTTACAAGAAACACACTCTGCTTTTGAGAAAGCAGCACTCTTCTACTCTACTGTGTTTCCTATATAGCCAGAACAGTCAGCTTGCTCAGAACTAAAGAACTGTGCTTCCTACACACAAGGGCCATATCTTATTCAACTCTGCTTAGGAAACTGACAAGAACAGTAGTTTCTCTTGCGTCCAATACACTGCATTTGCTGGGATAAGACGCGAGTGCTATTTGCAATGTGTATGGCCAATTGAGCACAATAGTGAATCTCCTTACCAGAAAACAACTTTTGCTGCTAGGACCAGAAACTGCATGTGATTCAACTCCGTTTATGAAAGGGAATTAAACTCTGGCTCGCCTTACAAGAAACACACTCTGCTTTAGAGAAAGCAGCACTCTTCTACTCTACTCTGTTTCCTACATAGCCAGAACAGTCAGCTTGCTCAGAACCAAAGAACTGTGCTTCCTACACACAATGGCCATAACTAGTTCAACTCTGCTTAGGAAACTGACAGGAACAGTAGTTTCTCTTGCGTCCAATACAATGCACTTGCTGGGTACAGAAGCGAGTGCTATTTGCACTGTGTATGGCCAAATGAGCACAATAGTGACTCTCCTTACCAGAAAACAACTCTTGGTGCTAGGACCAGAAACTGCATGTGATTCAAATCCGTTTATGAAAGGGAATTCAACTCGAGCTTGTCTTACAAGAAACACACTCTGCTTTTGAGAAAGCAGCACTCTTCTACTCTACTGTGTTTCCTATATAGCCAGAACAGTCAGCTTGCTCAGAACTAAAGAACTGTGCTTCCTACACACAAGGGCCATATCTAATTCAACTCTGCTTAGGAAACTGACAAGAACATTAGTTTCTCTTGCGTCCAATACACTGCATTTGCTGGGATAATACGCGAGTGCTATTGGCAATGTGTATGGCCAATTGAGCACAATGGTGAATCTCCTTACCAGAAAACAACTTTTGCTTCTAGGACCAGAAACTGCATGTGATTCAACTCCGTTTATGAAAGGGCATTAAACTCTGGCTCGACTTACAAGAAACACACTCTGCTTTAGAGAAAGCAGCACTCTTCTACTCTACTGTGATTCCTATATAGCCAGAACAGTCAGCTTGCTCAGAACCAAAGAACTGTGCTTCCTACACACAAGGGCCATATCTAATTCAACTCTGCTTAGGAAACTGACAAGAACAGTAGTTTCTCTTGCGTACAATACACTGCATTTGCTGGGATAAGACGCGAGTGCTATTTGCACTGTGTATGGCCAATTGAGCACAATAGTGAATCTCCTTACCAGAAAACAACTCTTGCTGCTAGGACCAGAAATTGCATGTGATTCAACTCCGTTAACGAAAGGGAATTAAACTCTGGCTTGCCTTACAAGAAACACACTCTGCTTTTGAGAAAGCAGCACTCTTCTACTCTACTGTGTTTCCTATAGAGCCAGAACAGTCAGCTTGCTCAGAACCAAAGAACTGTGCTTCCTACACACAATGGCCATAACTAGTTCAACTCTGCTTAGGAAACTGACAAGAACAGTAGTTTCTCTTGAGTCCAATACAATGCACTTGCTGGGTACAAACGCGAGTGCTATTTGCACTGTGTATGGCCAAATGAGCACAAGAGTGACTCTCCTTACCAGAAAACAACTCTTGGTGCTAGGACCAGAAACTGCATGTGATTCAACTCCGTTTATGAAAGGGAATTCAACTCTAGCTTGCCTTACAAGAAACACACTCTGCTTTTGAGAAAGCAGCACTCTTCTACTGTACTGTGTTTCCTATATAGCCAGAACAGTCAGCTTGCTCAGAACTAAAGAACTGTGCTTCCTACACACAAGAGCCTTATCTAATTCAACTCTGCTTAGGAAACTGACAAGAACAGTAGTTTCTCTTGCGTCCAATACACTGCATTTGCTGGGATAAGACGCGAGTGCTATTTGCAATGTGTATGGCCAAATGAGCACAATAGTGACTCTCCTTACCAGAAAACAACTCTTGGTGCTAGGACCAGAAACTGCATGTGATTCAACTCCGTTTATGAAAGGGAATTCAACTCTAGCTTGCCTTACAAGAAACACACTCTGCTTTTGAGAAAGCAGCACTCTTCTACTCTACTGTGTTTCCTATATAGCCAGAACAGTCAGCTTGCTCAGAACTAAAGAACTGTGCTTCCTACACACAAGGGCCATATCTAATTCAACTCTGCTTAGGAAACTGACAAGAACAGTAGTTTTTCTTGCGTCCAATACACTGCATTTGCTGTTATAAGAGGCGAGGGCTATTTGCAATGTGTATGGCCAATTGAGCACAATAGTGAATTTCCTTACCAGAAAACAACTCTTGCTGCTAGGACCAGAAATTGCATGTGATTCAACTCCGTTTATGAAAGGGAATTAAACTCTGGCTCGCCTTACAAGAAACACACTCTGCTTTTGAGAAGCAGCACTCTTCTACTCTACTGTGTTTACTACAGAGCCAGAACAGTCAGCTTGCTCAGAACCAAAGAACTGTGCTTCCTAAACACAATGGACATAACTAGTTCAACTCTGCTTAGGAAACTGACAAGAACAGTAGTTTCTCTTGCGTCCAATACACTGCATTTGCTGGGATAAGACGCGAGTGCTATTTTCACTGTGTATGGACAAATGAGCACAATAGTGACTCTCCTTACCAGAAAACAACTCTTGGTGCTATTACCAGAAACTGCATGTGATTCAACTCCGTTTATGAAAGGGAATTCAACTCTAGCTTGCCTTACAAGAAACACACTCTGCTTTTGAGAAAGCAGCACTCTTCTACTCTACTGTGTTTCCTATAGAGCCAGAACAGTCAGCTTGCTCAGAACTAAAGAACTGTGCTTCCTACACACAAGGGCCATATCTAATTCAACTCTGCTTAGGAAACTGACAAGAACAGTAGTTTCTCTTGCGTCCAATACACTGCATTTGCTGGGATAAGACGCGAGTGCTATTTGCACTGTGTATGGCCAATTGAGCACCATAGTGAATCTCCTTACCAGAAAACAACTTTTGCTGCTAGGACCAGAAACTGCATGTGATTCAACTCCGTTTATGAAAGGGAATTCAACTCTAGCTTGCCTTACAAGAAACACACTCTGCTTTTGAGAAAGCAGCACTCTTCTACTCTACTGTGTTTCCTATATAGCCAGAACAGTCAGCTTGCTCAGAACTAAAGAACTGTGCTTCCTACACACAAGGGCCATATCTAATTCAACTCTGCTTAGGAAACTGACAAGAACAGTAGTTTCTCTTGCGTCCAATACACTGCATTTGCTGGGAACAGACGCGAGTGCTATTTGCAATGTGTATGGCCAATTGAGCACAATAGTGAATCTCCTTACCAGAAAACAACTTTTGCTGCTAGGACCAGAAACTGCATGTGATTCAACTCCGTTTATGAAAGGGAATTAAACTCTGGCTCGCCTTACAAGAAACACACTCTCCTTTAGAGAAAGCAGCACTCTTCTACTCTACTCTGTTTCCTACATAGCCAGAACAGTCAGCTTGCTCAGAACTAAAGAACTGTGCTTCCTACACACAAGGGCCATATCTAATTCAACTCTGCTTAGGAAACTGACAAGAACAGTAGTTTTTCTTGCGTCCAATACACTGCATTTGCTGTTATAAGACGCGAGGGCTATTTGCAATGTGTATGGCCAATTGAGCACAATAGTGAATCTCCTTACCAGAAAACAACTCTTGCTGCTAGGACCAGAAATTGCATGTGATTCAACTCCGTTTATGAAAGGGAATTAAACTCTGGCTCGCCTTACAAGAAACACACTCTGCTTTTGAGAAAGCAGCACTCTTCTACTCTACTGTGTTTACTACTGAGCCAGAACAGTCAGCTTGCTCAGAACCAAAGAACTGTGCTTCCTACACACAATGGCCATAACTAGTTCAACTCTGCTTAGGAAACTGACAAGAACAGTAGTTTCTCTTGCGTCCAATACACTGCATTTGCTGGGATAAGACGCGAGTGCTATTTGCACTGTGTATGGACAAATGAGCACAATAGTGACTCTCCTTACCAGAAAACAACTCTTGGTGCTAGGACCAGAAACTGCATGTGATTCAACTCCGTTTATGAAAGGGAATTCAACTCTAGCTTGCCTTACAAGAAACACACTCTGCTTTTGAGAAAGCAGCACTCTTCTACTCTACTGTGTTTCCTATATAGCCAGAACAGTCAGCTTGCTCAGAACCAAAGAACTGTGCTTCCTACACACAAGGGCCATAACTAGTTCAACTCTGCTTAGGAAACTGACAAGAACAGTAGTTTCTCTTGCGTCCAATACAATGCACTTGCTGGGTACAGACGCGAGTGCTATTTGCACTGTGTATGGCCAAATGAGCACAAGAGTGACTCTCCTTACCAGAAAACAACTCTTGGTGCTAGGACCAGAAACTGCATGTGATTCAACTCCGTTTATGAAAGGGAATTCAACTCTAGCTTGCCTTACAAGAAACACACTCTGCTTTTGAGAAAGCAGCACTCTTCTACTCTACTGTGTTTCCTATATAGCCAGAACAGTCAGCTTGCTCAGAACTAAAGAACTGTGCTTCCTACACACAAGGGCCATATCTAATTCAACTCTGCTTAGGAAACTGACAAGAACAGTAGTTTCTCTTGCGTCCAATACACTGCATTTGCTGGGATAAGACGCGAGTGCTATTTGCACTGTGTATGGCCAAATGAGCACAAGAGTAACTCTCCTTACCAGAAAACAACTCTTGGTGCTAGGACCAGAAACTGCATGTGATTCAACTCCGTTTATGAAAGGGAATTCAACTCTAGCTTGCCTTACAAGAAACACACTCTGCTTTTGAGAAAGCAGCACTCTTCTACTCTACTGTGTTTCCTATATAGCCAGAACAGTCAGCTTGCTCAGAACTAAAGAACTGTGCTTCCTACACACAAGGGCCATATCTAATTCAACTCTGCTTAGGAAACTGACAAGAACAGTAGTTTCTCTTGCGTCCAATACACTGCATTTGCTGGGATAAGACGCGAGTGCTATTTGCACTGTGTATGGCCAATTGAGCACCATAGTGAATCTCCTTACCAGAAAACAACTTTTGCTGCTAGGACCAGAAACTGCATGTGATTCAACTCCGTTTATGAAAGGGAATTCAACTCTAGCTTGCCTTACAAGAAACACACTCTGCTTTTGAGAAAGCAGCACTCTTCTACTCTACTGTGTTTCCTATATAGCCAGAACAGTCAGCTTGCTCAGAACTAAAGAACTGTGCTTCCTACACACAAGGGCCATATCTAATTCAACTCTGCTTAGGAAACTGACAAGAACAGTAGTTTCTCTTGCGTCCAATACACTGCATTTGCTGGGAACAGACGCGAGTGCTATTTGCAATGTGTATGGCCAATTGAGCACAATAGTGAATCTCCTTACCAGAAAACAACTTTTGCTGCTAGGACCAGAAACTGCATGTGATTCAACTCCGTTTATGAAAGGGAATTAAACTCTGGCTCGCCTTACAAGAAACACACTCTCCTTTAGAGAAAGCAGCACTCTTCTACTCTACTCTGTTTCCTACATAGCCAGAACAGTCAGCTTGCTCAGAACTAAAGAACTGTGCTTCCTACACACAAGGGCCATATCTAATTCAACTCTGCTTAGGAAACTGACAAGAACAGTAGTTTTTCTTGCGTCCAATACACTGCATTTGCTGTTATAAGACGCGAGGGCTATTTGCAATGTGTATGGCCAATTGAGCACAATAGTGAATCTCCTTACCAGAAAACAACTCTTGGTGCTAGGACCAGAAATTGCATGTGATTCAACTCCGTTTATGAAAGGGAATTAAACTCTGGCTCGCCTTACAAGAAACACACTCTGCTTTTGAGAAAGCAGCACTCTTCTACTCTACTGTGTTTACTACTGAGCCAGAACAGTCAGCTTGCTCAGAACCAAAGAACTGTGCTTCCTACACACAATGGCCATAACTAGTTCAACTCTGCTTAGGAAACTGACAAGAACAGTAGTTTCTCTTGCGTCCAATACACTGCATTTGCTGGGATAAGACGCGAGTGCTATTTGCACTGTGTATGGACAAATGAGCACAATAGTGACTCTCCTTACCAGAAAACAACTCTTGGTGCTAGGACCAGAAACTGTATGTGATTCAACTCCGTTTATGAAAGGGAATTCAACTCTAGCTTGCCTTACAAGAAACACACTCTGCTTTTGAGAAAGCAGCACTCTTCTACTCTACTGTGTTTCCTATATAGCCAGAACAGTCAGCTTGCTCAGAACTAAAGAACTGTGCTTCCTACACACAAGGGCCATATCTAATTCAACTCTGCTTAGGAAACTGACAAGAACAGTAGTTTCTCTTGCGTCCAATACACTGCATTTTCTGGGATACAGACGCGAGTGCTATTTGCACTGTGTATGGCCAATTGAGCACAATAGTGAATCTCCTTACCAGAAAACAACTTTTGCTGCTAGGACCAGAAACTGCATGTGATTCAACTCCGTTTATGAAAGGGAATTAAACTCTAGCTCGCCTTACAAGAAACACACTCTGCTTTAGAGAAAGCAGCACTCTTCTACTCTACTCTGTTTCCTACATAGCCAGAACAGTCAGCTTGCTCAGAACCAAAGAACTGTGCTTCCTACACACAATGGCCATAACTTGTTCAACTCTGCTTAGGAAACTGACAGGAACAGTAGTTTCTCTTGCGTCCAATACAATGCACTTGCTGGGATACAGAAGCGAGTGCTATTTGCACTGTGTATGGCCAAATGAGCACAATAGTGACTCTCCTTACCAGAAAACAACTCTTGGTGCTAGGACCAGAAACTGCATGTGATTCAACTCCGTTTATGAAAGGGAATTCAACTCTAGCTTGCCTTACAAGAAACACACTCTGCTTTTGAGAAAGCAGCACTCTTCTACTGTACTGTGTTTCCTATATAGCCAGAACAGTCAGCTTGCTCAGAACTAAAGAACTGTGCTTTCTACACACAAGAGCCATATCTAATTCAACTCTGCTTAGGAAACTGACAAGAACAGTAGGTTTCTCTTGCGTCCAATACACTGTATTTGCTGGGATACAGACGCGAGTGCTATTTGCACTGTATATGGCCAAATGAGCACAATAGTGACTCTCCTTACCAGAAAACAACTCTTGGTGCTAGGACCAGAAACTGCATGTGATTCAACTCCGTTTATGAAAGGGAATTCAACTCTAGCTTGCCTTACAAGAAACACACTCTGCTTTTGAGAAAGCAGCACTCTTCTACTCTACTGTGTTTCCTATATAGCCAGAACAGTCAGCTTGCTCAGAACTAAAGAACTGTGCTTCCTACACACAAGGGCCATATCTAATTCAACTCTGCTTAGGAAACGGACAAGAACAGTAGTTTCTCTTGCGTCCAATACACTGCATTTGCTGGGATAAGACGCGAGTGCTATTTGCAATGTGTATGGGCCAATTGAGCACAATAGTGAATCTCCTTACCAGAAAACAACTCTTGGTGCTAGGACCAGAAACTGCATGTGATTCAACTCCGTTTATGAAAGGGAAATCAACTCTAGCTCGCCTTACAAGAAACACACTCTGCTTTAGAGAAAGCAGCACTCTTCTACTCTACTGTGTTTCCTATATGAGCCAGAACTGTCAGCTTGCTCAGAACTAAAGAACTGTGCTTCCTACACACCAGGGCAATATCTAATTCAACTCTGCTTAGGAAACTGACAAGAACAGTAGTTTCTCTTGCGTCCAATACACTGCATTTGCTGGGATAAGACGCGAGTGCTATTTGCAATGTGTATGGCCAATTGAGCACAATAGTGAATCTCCTTACCAGAAAACAACTCTTGCTGCTAGGACGAGAAACTAGCATGTGATTCAACTCCGTTTATGAAAGGGAATTAAACTCTGGCTCGCCTTACAAGAAACACACTCTGCTTTTGAGAAAGCAGCACTCTTCTACTCTACTGTGTTTGCTATAGAGCCAGAACAGTCAGCTTGCTCAGAACCAAAGAACTCTGCTTCCTACACACAATGGCCATAACTAGTTCAACTCTGCTTAGGAAACGGACAAGAACAGTAGTTTCTCTTGCGTCCAATACAATGCACTTGCTGGGTACAGGACGCGAGTGCTATTTGCACTGTGTATGGCCAAATGAGCACAATAGTGACTCTCCCTTACCAGAAAACAACTCTTGCGTGCTAGGACCAGAAACTGTATGTGATTCAACTCCGTTTATGAAAGGGAATTCAACTCTAGCTTGCCTTACAAGAAACACACTCTGCTTTTGAGAAAGCAGCACTCTTCTACTCTACTGTGTTTCCTATATAGCCAGAACAGTCAGCTTGCTCAGAACTAAAGAACTGTGCTTCCTACACACAAGGGCCATATCTAATTCAACTCTGCTTAGGAAACTGACAAGAACAGTAGTTTCTCTTGCGTCCAATACACTGCATTTGCTGGGATACAGACGCGAGTGCTAATTTGCACTGTGTATGGCCAATTGAGCACAATAGTGAATCTCCTTACCAGAAAACAACTTTTGCTGCTAGGACCAGAAACTGCATGTGATTCAACTCCGTTTATTAAAGGGAATTAAACTCTGGCTCGCCTTACAAGAAACACACTCTGCTTTTGAGAAAGCAGCACTCTTCTACTCTACTGTGTTTGCTATAGAGCCAGAACAGTCAGCTTGCTCAGAACCAAAGAACTGTGCTTCCTACACACAATGGCCATAACTAGTTCAACTCTGCTTAGGAAACTGACAAGAACAGTAGTTTCTCTTGCGTCCAATACAATGCACTTGCTGGGTACAGACGCGAGTGCTATTTGCACTGTGTATGGCCAAATGAGCACAAGAGTGACTCTCCTTACCAGAAAACAACTCTTGGTGCTAGGACCAGAAACTGCATGTGATTCAACTCCGTTTATGAAAGGGAATTCAACTCTAGCTTGCCTTACAAGAAACACACTCTGCTTTTGAGAAAGCAGTACTCTTCTACTCTACTGTGTTTCCTATATAGCCAGAACAGTCAGCTTGCTCAGAACTAAAGAACTGTGCTTCCTACACACAACGGCCATATCTAATTCAACTCTACTTTGGAAACTGACAAGAACAGTAGTTTCTCTTGCGTCCAATACACTGCATTTGCTGGGATAAGACGCGAGTGCTATTTACACTGTGTATGGCCAAATGAGCACAATAGTGACTCTCCTTACCAGAAAACAACTCTTGGTGCTAGGACCAGAAACTGCATGTGATTCAACTCCGTTTATGAAAGGGAATTCAACTCTAGCTTGCCTTACAAGAAACACACTCTGCTTTTGAGAAAGCAGCACTCTTCTACTCTACTGTGTTTCCTATATAGCCAGAACAGTCAGCTTGCTCAGAACTAAAGAACTGTGCTTCCTACACACAAGGGCCATATCTAATTCAACTCTGCTTAGGAAACTGACAAGAACAGTAGTTTCTCTTGCGTCCAATACACTGCATTTGCTGGGATAAGACGCGAGTGCTATTTGCACTGTGTATGGCCAATTGAGCACCATAGTGAATCTCCTTACCAGAAAACAACTTTTGCTGCTAGGTCCAGAAACTGCATGTGATTCAACTCCGTTTATGAAAGGGAAATCAACTCTAGCTCGCCTTACAAGAAACACACTCTGCTTTTGAAAAAGCAGCACTCTTCTACTCTACTGTGTTTCCTATATAGCCAGAACTGTCAGCTTGCTCAGAACTAAAGAACTGTACTTCCAACACACAAGGGCAATATCTATTTCAACTCTGCTTAGGAAACTGACAAGAACAGTAGTTTCTCTGGCGTCCAATACACTGCATTTGCTGGGAACAGACGCGAGTGTTATTTGCAATGTGTATGGCCAATTGAGCACAATAGTGAATCTCCTTACCAGAAAACAACTCTTGCTGCTAGGACCAGAAATTGCATGTTATTCAACTCCGTTTATGAAAGGGAATTAAACTCTGGCTCGCCTTACAAGAAACACACTCTGCTTTAGAGAAAGCAGCACTCTTCTACTCTACTCTGTTTCCTACATAGCCAGAACAGTCAGGTTGCTCACAACCAAAGAACTGTGCTTCCTACACAAAATGGCCATAACTATTTCAACTCTGCTTAGGAAACTGACAAGAACAGTAGTTTCTCTTGCGTCCAATACAATGCACTTGCTGGGATACAGACGCGAGTGCTATTTGCACTGTGTATGGCCAATTGAGCACAATAGTGACTCTGTTTACCAGAAAACAACTCTTGGTGCTAGGACCAGAAACTGCATGTGATTCAACTCCGTTTATGAAAGGGAAATCAACTCTAGCTCGCCTTACAAGAAACACACTCTGCTTTAGAGAAAGCAGCACTCTTCTACTCTACTCTGTTTCCTACATAGCCAGAACAGTCAGCTTGCTCAGAACCAAAGAACTGTGCTTCCTACACACAATGGCCATAACTTGTTCAACTCTGCTTAGGAAACTGACAGGAACAGTAGTTTCTCTTGCGTCCAATACAATGCACTTGCTGGGTACAGAAGCGAGTGCTATTTGCACTGTGTATGGCCAAATGAGCACAAGAGTGACTCTCCTTACCAGAAAACAACTCTTGGTGCTAGGACCAGAAACTGCATGTGATTCAACTCCGTTTATGAAAGGGAATTCAACTCTAGCTTGCCTTACATGAAACACACTCTGCTTTTGAGAAAGCAGCACTCTTCTACTCTACTGTGTTTCCTATATAGCCAGAACAGTCAGCTTGCTCAGAACTAAAGAACTGTGCTTCCTACACACAAGAGCCATATCTAATTCAACTCTACTTAGGAAACTGACAAGAACAGTAGTTTCTCTTGCGTCCAATACACTGCATTTGCTGGGATAAGACGCGAGTGCTATTTGCACTGTGTATGGCCAAATGAGCACAATAGTGACTCTCCTTACCAGAAAACAACTCTTGGTGCTAGGACCAGAAACTGCATGTGATTCAACTCCGTTTATGAAAGGGAATTCAACTCTAGCTTGCCTTACAAGAAACACACTCTGCTTTTGAGAAAGCAGCACTCTTCTACTCTACTGTGTTTCCTATATAGCCAGAACAGTCAGCTTGCTCAGAACTAAAGAACTGTGCTTCCTACACACAAGGGCCATATCTAATTCAACTCTGCTTAGGAAACTGACAAGAACAGTAGTTTCTCTTGCGTCCAATACACTGCATTTGCTGGGATAAGACGCGAGTGCTATTTGCACTGTGTATGGCCAATTGAGCACAATAGTGAATCTCCTTACCAGAAAACAACTTTTGCTGCTAGGACCAGAAACTGCATGTGATTCAACTCCGTTTATGAAAGGGAAATCAACTCTAGCTCGCCTTACAAGAAACACACTCTGCTTTTGAGAAAGCAGCACTCTTCTACTCTACTGTGTTTGCTATAGAGCCAGAACAGTCAGCTTGCTCAGAACCAAAGAACTGTGCTTCCTACACACAATGGCCATAACTAGTTCAACTCTGCTTAGGAAACTGACAAGAACAGTAGTTTCTCTTGCGTCCAATACACTGCATTTGCTGGGAACAGACGCGAGTGCTATTTGCAATGTGTATGGCCAATTGAGCACAATAGTGAATCTCCTTACCAGAAAACAACTCTTGCTGCTAGGACCAGAAACTGCATGTGATTCAACTCCGTTTATGAAAGGGAATTCAACTCTAGCTCGCCTTACAAGAAACACACTCTGCTTTTGAGAAAGCAGCACTCTTCTACTCTACTCGACTGTTTCCTATATAGCCAGAACAGTCAGGTTGCTCAGAACCAAAGAACTGTGCTTCCTACACACAAGGGCCATATCTATTTCAACTCTGCTTAGGAAACTGACAAGAACAGTAGTTTCTCTTGCGTCCAATACACTGCATTTGCTGGGGTACAGACGCGAGTGCTATTTGCACTGTATATGGCCAAATGAGCACAATAGTGACTCTCCTTACCAGAAAACAACTTTTGCTGCTAGGACCAGAAACTGCATGTGATTCAACTCCGTTTATGAAAGGGAATTCAACTCTAGCTCGCCTTACAAGAAACACACTCTGCTTTAGAGAAAGCAGCACTCTTCTACTCTACTCTGTTTCCTACATAGCCAGAACAGTCAGCTTGCTCAGAACCAAAGAACTGTGCTTCCTACACACAATGGCCATAACTTGTTCAACTCTGCTTAGGAAACTGACAGGAACAGTAGTTTCTCTTGCGTCCAATACAATGCACTTGCTGGGTACAGAAGCGAGTGCTATTTGCACTGTGTAGCACAAGAGTGACTCTCCTTACCAGAAAACAACTCTTGGTGCTAGGACCAGAATCTGCATGTGATTCAACTCCGTTTATGAAAGGGAATTCAACTCTAGCTTGCCTTACAAGAAACACACTCTGCTTTTGAGAAAGCAGCACTCTTCTACTGTACTGTGTTTCCTATATAGCCAGAACAGTCAGCTTGCTCAGAACTAAAGAACTGTGCTTCCTACACACAAGAGCCATATCTAATTCAACTCTGCTTAGGAAACTGACAAGAACAGTAGTTTCTCTTGCGTCCAATACACTGCATTTGCTGGGATAAGACGCGAGTGCTATTTGCACTGTATATGGCCAAATGAGCACAATAGTGACTCTCCTTACCAGAAAACAACTCTTGGTGCTAGGACCAGAAACTGCATGTGATTCAACTCCGTTTATGAAAGGGAATTCAACTCTAGCTTGCCTTACAAGAAACACACTCTGCTTTTGAGAAAGCAGCACTCTTCTACTCTACTGTGTTTCCTATATAGCCAGAACAGTCAGCTTGCTCAGAACTAAAGAACTGTGCTTCCTACACACAAGGGCCATATCTAATTCAACTCTGCTTAGGAAACTGACAAGAACAGTAGTTTTTCTTTCGTCCAATACACTGCATTTGCTGTTATAAGACGCGAGTGCTATTTGCACTGTGTATGGCCAATTGAGCACAATAGTGAATCTCCTTACCAGAAAACAACTCTTGCTGCTAGGACCAGAAACTGCATGTGATTCAACTCCGTTTATGAAAGGGAAATCAACTCTAGCTCGCCTTACAAGAAACACACTCTGCTTTAGAGAAAGCAGCACTCTTCTACTCTACTGTGTTTCCTATATAGCCAGAAGTGTCAGCTTGCTCAGAACTAAAGAACTGTGCTTCCTACACACAAGGGCAATATCTAATTCAACTCTGCTTAGGAAACTGACAAGAACAGTAGTTTCTCTTGCGTCCAATACACTGCATTTGCTGGGAACAGACGCGAGTGCTGTTTGCAATGTGTATGGCCAATTGAGCACAATAGTGAATCTCCTTACCAGAAAACAACTCTTGCTGCTAGGACCAGAAATTGCATGTGATTCAACTCCGTTTATGAAAATGAATTAAACTCTGGCTCGCCTTACAAGAAACACACTCTGCTTTTGAGAAAGCAGCACTCTTCTACTCTACTGTGTTTACTACAGAGCCAGAACAGTCAGCTTGCTCAGAACCAAAGAACTGTGCTTCCTAAACACAATGGCCATAACTAGTTCAACTCTGCTTAGGAAACTGACAAGAACAGTAGTTTCTCTTGCGTCCAATACACTGCATTTGCTGGGATAAGACGCGAGTGCTATTTGCACTGTGTATGGCCAAATGAGCACAATAGTGACTCTCCTTACCAGAAAACAACTCTTGGTGCTAGGACCAGAAACTGCATGTGATTCAAATCCGATTATGAAAGGGAATTCAACTCTAGCTTGCCTTACAAGAAACGCACTCTGCTTTTGAGAAAGCAGCACTCTTCTACTCTACTGTGTTTCCTATATAGCCAGAACAGTCAGCTTGCTCAGAACTAAAGAACTGTGCTTCCTACACACAAGGGCCATATCTAATTAAACTCTGCTTAGGAAACTGACAAGAACAGTAGTTTCTCTTGCGTCCAATACACTGCATTTGCTGGGAACAGACGCGAGTGCTATTTGCAATGTGTATGGCCAATTGAGCACAATAGTGAATCTCCTTCCCAGAAAGCAACTTTTGCTGCTAGAACCAGAAACTGCATGTGATTCAACTCCGTTTATGAAAGGGAATTAAACTCTGGCTCGCCTTACAAGAAACACACTCTGCTTTAGAGAAAGCAGCACTCTTCTACTCTACTCTGTTTCCTACAGACAGAACAGTCAGCTTGCTCAGAACTAAAGAACTGTGCTTCCTACACACAAGGGCCATATCTAATTCAACTCTGTTTAGGAAACTGACAAGAACAGTAGTTTCTCTTGCGTCCAATACACTGCATTTGCTGGGCACAGACGCGAGTGCTATTTGCAATGTGTATGGCCAATTGAGCACAATAGTGAATCTCCTTACCAGAAAACAACTCTTGCTGCTAGGACCAGAAATTGCATGTGATTCAACTCTGTTTATGAAAGGGAATTAAACTCTGGCTCGCCTTACAAGAAACACACTCTGCTTTAGAGAAAGCAGCACTCTTCTACTCTACTCTGTTTCCTACATAGCCAGAACAGTCAGCTTGCTCAGAACCAAAGAACTGTGCTTCCTACACACAATGGCCATAACTAGTTCAACTCTGCTTAGGAAACGGACAAGAACAGTAGTTTCTCTTGCGTCCAATACAATGCACTTGCTGGGTACAGACGCGAGTGCTATTTGCACTGTGTATGGCCAAATGAGCACAATAGTGACTCTCCTTACCAGAAAACAACTCTTCGTGCTAGGACCAGAAACTGTATGTGATTCAACTCCGTTTATGAAAGGGAATTCAACTCTAGCTTGCCTTACAAGAAACACACTCTGCTTTTGAGAAAGCAGCACTCTTCTACTCTACTATGTTTCCTATATAGCCAGAACAGTCAGCTTGCTCAGAACTAAAGAACTGTGCTTCCTACACACAAGGGCCATATCTAATTCAACTCTGCTTAGGAAACTGACAAGAACAGTAGTTTCTCTTGCGTCCAATACACTGCATTTTCTGGGATAAGACGCGAGTGCTATTTGCACTGTGTATGGCCAATTGAGCACAATAGTGAATCTCCTTACCAGAAAACAACTTTTGCTGCTAGGACCAGAAACTGCATGTGATTCAACTCCGTTTATTAAAGGGAATTAAACTCTGGCTCGCCTTACAAGAAACACACTCTGCTTTAGAGAAAGCAGCACTCTTCTACTCTACTCTGTTTCCTACATAGCCAGAACAGTCAGCTTGCTCAGAACCAAAGAACTGTGCTTCCTACACACAATGGCCATAACTTGTTCAACTCTGCTTAGGAAACTGACAGGAACAGTAGTTTCTCTTGCGTCCAATACAATGCACTTGCTGGGTACAGAAGCGAGTGCTATTTGCACTGTGTATGGCCAAATGAGCACAAGAGTGACTCTCCTTACCAGAAAACAACTCTTGGTGCTAGGACCAGAAACTGCATGTGATTCAACTCCGTTTATGAAAGGGAATTCAACTCTAGCTTGCCTTACAAGAAACACACTCTGCTTTTGAGAAAGCAGCACTCTTCTTCTGTACTGTGTTTCCTATATAGCCAGAACAGTCAGCTTGCTCAGAACTAAAGAACTGTGCTTCCTACACACAAGAGCCATATCTAATTCAACTCTGCTTAGGAAACTGACAAGAACAGTAGTTTCTCTTGCGTCCAATACACTGCATTTGCTGGGATAAGACGCGAGTGCTATTTGCACTGTATATGGCCAAATGAGCACAATAGTGACTCTCCTTACCAGAAAACAACTCTTGGTGCTAGGACCAGAAACTGCATGTGATTCAACTCCGTTTATGAAAGGGAATTCAACTCTAGCTTGCCTTACAAGAAACACACTCTGCTTTTGAGAAAGCAGCACTCTTCTACTCTACTGTGTTTCCTATATAGCCAGAACAGTCAGCTTGCTCAGAACTAAAGAACTGTGCTTCCTACACACAAGGGCCATATCTAATTCAACTCTGCTTAGGAAACGGACAAGAACAGTAGTTTCTCTTGCGTCCAATACACTGCATTTGCTGGGATAAGACGCGAGTGCTATTTGCAATGTGTATGGCCAATTGAGCACAATAGTGAATCTCCTTACCAGAAAACAACTTTTGCTGCTAGGACCAGAAACTGCATGTGATTCAACTCCGTTTATGAAAGGGAAATCAACTCTAGCTCGCCTTACAAGAAACACACTCTGCTTTTGAGAAAGCAGCACTCTTCTACTCTACTGTGTTTGCTATAGAGCCAGAACAGTCAGCTTGCTCAGAACCAAAGAACTCTGCTTCCTACACACAATGGCCATAACTAGTTCAACTCTGCTTAGGAAACGGACAAGAACAGTAGTTTCTCTTGCGTCCAATACAATGCATTTGCTGGGATAAGACGCGAGTGCTATTTGCACTGTGTATGGCCAAATGAGCACAATAGTGACTCTCCTTACCAGAAAACAACTCTTCGTGCTAGGACCAGAAACTGTATGTGATTCAACTCCGTTTATGAAAGGGAATTCAACTCTAGCTTGCCTTACAAGAAACACACTCTGCTTTTGAGAAAGCAGCACTCTTCTACTCTACTGTGTTTCCTATATAGCCAGAACAGTCAGCTTGCTCAGAACTAAAGAACTGTGCTTCCTACACACAAGGGCCATATCTAATTCAACTCTGCTTAGGAAACTGACAAGAACAGTAGTTTCTCTTGCGTCCAATACACTGCATTTTCTGGGATAAGACGCGAGTGCTATTTGCACTGTGTATGGCCAATTGAGCACAATAGTGAATCTCCTTACCAGAAAACAACTTTTGCTGCTAGGACCAGAAACTGCATGTGATTCAACTCCGTTTATGAAAGGGAATTAAACTCTGGCTCGCCTTACAAGAAACACACTCTGCTTTAGAGAAAGCAGCACTCTTCTACTCTACTCTGTTTCCTACATAGCCAGAACAGTCAGCTTGCTCAGAACCAAAGAACTGTGCTTCCTACACACAATGGCCATAACTTGTTCAACTCTGCTTAGGAAACTGACAGGAACAGTAGTTTCTCTTGCGTCCAATACAATGCACTTGCTGGGTACAGAAGCGAGTGCTATTTGCACTGTGTATGGCCAAATGAGCACAAGAGTGACTCTCCTTACCAGAAAACAACTCTTGGTGCTAGGACCAGAAACTGCATGTGATTCAACTCCGTTTATGAAAGGGAATTCAACTCTAGCTTGCCTTACAAGAAACACACTCTGCTTTTGAGAAAGCAGCACTCTTCTACTGTACTGTGTTTCCTATATAGCCAGAACAGTCAGCTTGCTCAGAACTAAAGAACTGTGCTTTCTACACACAAGAGCCATATCTAATTCAACTCTGCTTAGGAAACTGACAAGAACAGTAGTTTCTCTTGCGTCCAATACACTGCATTTGCTGGGATAAGACGCGAGTGCTATTTGCACTGTATATGGCCAAATGAGCACAATAGTGACTCTCCTTACCAGAAAACAACTCTTGGTGCTAGGACCAGAAACTGCATGTGATTCAACTCCGTTTATGAAAGGGAATTCAACTCTAGCTTGCCTTACAAGAAACACACTCTGCTTTTGAGAAAGCAGCACTCTTCTACTCTACTGTGTTTCCTATATAGCCAGAACTGTCAGCTTGCTCAGAACTAAAGAACTGTGCTTCCTACACACAAGGGCAATATCTAATTCAACTCTGCTTAGGAAACTGAAAAGAACAGTAGTTTCTCTTGCGTCCAATACACTGCATTTGCTGGGATAAGACGCGAGTGCTATTTGCAATGTGTATGGCCAATTGAGCACAATAGTGAATCTCCTTACCAGAAAACAACTCTTGCTGCTAGGACGAGAAATAGCATGTGATTCAACTCCGTTTATGAAAGGGAATTAAACTCTGGCTCGCCTTACAAGAAACACACTCTGCTTTTGAGAAAGCAGCACTCTTCTACTCTACTGTGTTTGCTATAGAGCCAGAACAGTCAGCTTGCTCAGAACCAAAGAACTCTGCTTCCTACACACAATGGCCATAACTAGTTCAACTCTGCTTAGGAAACGGACAAGAACAGTAGTTTCTCTTGCGTCCAATACAATGCACTTGCTGGGTACAGACGCGAGTGCTATTTGCACTGTGTATGGCCAAATGAGCACAATAGTGACTCTCCTTACCAGAAAACAACTCTTCGTGCTAGGACCAGAAACTGTATGTGATTCAACTCCGTTTATGAAAGGGAATTCAACTCTAGCTTGCCTTACAAGAAACACACTCTGCTTTTGAGAAAGCAGCACTCTTCTACTCTACTGTGTTTCCTATATAGCCAGAACAGTCAGCTTGCTCAGAACTAAAGAACTGTGCTTCCTACACACAAGGGCCATATCTAATTCAACTCTGCTTAAGAAACTGACAAGAACAGTAGTTTCTCTTGCGTCCAATACACTGCATTTGCTGGGATAAGACGCGAGTGCTATTTGCACTGTGTATGGCCAATTGAGCACAATAGTGAATCTCCTTACCAGAAAACAACTTTTGCTGCTAGGACCAGAAACTGTATGTGATTCAACTCCGTTTATTAAAGGGAATTAAACTCTGGCTCGCCTTACAAGAAACACACTCTGCTTTAGAGAAAGCAGCACTCTTCTACTCTACTCTGTTTCCTACATAGCCAGAACAGTCAGCTTGCTCAGAACCAAAGAACTGTGCTTCCTACACACAATGGCCATAACTTGTTCAACTCTGCTTAGGAAACTGACAGGAACAGTAGTTTCTCTTGCGTCCAATACAATGCACTTGCTGGGTACATAAGCGAGTGCTATTTGCACTGTGTATGGCCAAATGAGCACAATAGTGACTCTCCTTACCAGAAAACAACTCTTCGTGCTAGGACCAGAAACTGTATGTGATTCAACTCCGTTTATGAAAGGGAATTCAACTTTAGCTTGCCTTACAAGAAACACACTCTGCTTTTGAGAAAGCAGCACTCTTCTACTCTACTGTGTTTCCTATATAGCCAGAACAGTCAGCTTGCTCAGAACTAAAGAACTGTGCTTCCTACACACAAGGGCCATATCTAATTCAACTCTGCTTAGGAAACTGACAAGAACAGTAGTTTCTCTTGCGTCCAATACACTGCATTTGCTGGGATAAGACGCGAGTGCTATTTGCACTGTGTATGGCCAATTGAGCACAATAGTGAATCTCCTTACCAGAAAACAACTTTTGCTGCTAGGACCAGAAACTGCATGTGATTCAACTCCGTTTATTAAAGGGAATTAAACTCTGGCTCGCCTTACAAGAAACACACTCTGCTTTAGAGAAAGCAGCACTCTTCTACTCTACTCTGTTTCCTACATAGCCAGAACAGTCAGCTTGCTCAGAACCAAAGAACTGTGCTTCCTACACACAATGGCCATAACTTGTTCAACTCTGCTTAGGAAACTGACAGGAACAGTAGTTTCTCTTGCGTCCAATACAATGCACTTGCTGGGTACAGAAGCGAGTGCTATTTGCACTGTGTATGGCCAAATGAGCACAATAGTGACTCTCCTTACCAGAAAACAACTCTTCGTGCTAGGACCAGAAACTGTATGTGATTCAACTCCGTTTATGAAAGGGAATTCAACTCTAGCTTGCCTTACAAGAAACACACTCTGCTTTTGAGAAAGCAGCACTCTTCTACTCTACTGTGTTTCCTATATAGCCAGAACAGTCAGCTTGCTCAGAACTAAAGAACTGTGCTTCCTACACACAAGGGCCATATCTAATTCAACTCTGCTTAGGAAACTGACAAGAACAGTAGTTTCTCTTGCGTCCAATACACTGCATTTTCTGGGATAAGACGCGAGTGCTATTTGCACTGTGTATGGCCAATTGAGCACAATAGTGAATCTCCTTACCAGAAAACAACTTTTGCTGCTAGGACCAGAAACTGCATGTGATTCAACTCCGTTTATGAAAGGGAATTAAACTCTGGCTCGCCTTACAAGAAACACACTCTGCTTTAGAGAAAGCAGCACTCTTCTACTCTACTCTGTTTCCTACATAGCCAGAACAGTCAGCTTGCTCAGAACCAAAGAACTGTGCTTCCTACACACAATGGCCATAACTTGTTCAACTCTGCTTAGGAAACTGACAGGAACAGTAGTTTCTCTTGCGTCCAATACAATGCACTTGCTGGGTACAGAAGCGAGTGCTATTTGCACTGTGTATGGCCAAATGAGCACAATAGTGACTCTCCTTACCAGAAAACAACTCTTGGTGCTAGGACCAGAAACTGCATGTGATTCAACTCCGTTTATGAAAGGGAATTCAACTCTAGCTTGCCTTACAAGAAACACACTCTGCTTTTGAGAAAGCAGCACTCTTCTACTGTACTGTGTTTCCTATATAGCCAGAACAGTCAGCTTGCTCAGAACTAAAGAACTGTGCTTTCTACACACAAGAGCCATATCTAATTCAACTCTGCTTAGGAAACTGACAAGAACAGTAGTTTCTCTTGCGTCCAATACACTGTATTTGCTGGGATAAGACGCGAGTGCTATTTGCACTGTATATGGCCAAATGAGCACAATAGTGACTCTCCTTACCAGAAAACAACTCTTGGTGCTAGGACCAGAAACTGCATGTGATTCAACTCCGTTTATGAAAGGGAATTCAACTCTAGCTTGCCTTACAAGAAACACACTCTGCTTTTGAGAAAGCAGCACTCTTCTACTCTACTGTGTTTCCTATATAGCCAGAACAGTCAGCTTGCTCAGAACTAAAGAACTGTGCTTCCTACACACAAGGGCCATATCTAATTCAACTCTGCTTAGGAAACGGACAAGAACAGTAGTTTCTCTTGCGTCCAATACACTGCATTTGCTGGGATAAGACGCGAGTGCTATTTGCAATGTGTATGGCCAATTGAGCACAATAGTGAATCTCCTTACCAGAAAACAACTCTTGGTGCTAGGACCAGAAACTGCATGTGATTCAACTCCGTTTATGAAAGGGAAATCAACTCTAGCTCGCCTTACAAGAAACACACTCTGCTTTAGAGAAAGCAGCACTCTTCTACTCTACTGTGTTTCCTATATAGCCAGAACTGTCAGCTTGCTCAGAACTAAAGAACTGTGCTTCCTACACACCAGGGCAATATCTAATTCAACTCTGCTTAGGAAACTGACAAGAACAGTAGTTTCTCTTGCGTCCAATACACTGCATTTGCTGGGATAAGACGCGAGTGCTATTTGCAATGTGTATGGCCAATTGAGCACAATAGTGAATCTCCTTACCAGAAAACAACTCTTGCTGCTAGGACGAGAAATAGCATGTGATTCAACTCCGTTTATGAAAGGGAATTAAACTCTGGCTCGCCTTACAAGAAACACACTCTGCTTTTGAGAAAGCAGCACTCTTCTACTCTACTGTGTTTGCTATAGAGCCAGAACAGTCAGCTTGCTCAGAACCAAAGAACTCTGCTTCCTACACACAATGGCCATAACTAGTTCAACTCTGCTTAGGAAACGGACAAGAACAGTAGTTTCTCTTGCGTCCAATACAATGCACTTGCTGGGATACAGACGCGAGTGCTATTTGCACTGTGTATGGCCAAATGAGCACAATAGTGACTCTCCTTACCAGAAAACAACTCTTCGTGCTAGGACCAGAAACTGTATGTGATTCAACTCCGTTTATGAAAGGGAATTCAACTCTAGCTTGCCTTACAAGAAACACACTCTGCTTTTGAGAAAGCAGCACTCTTCTACTCTACTGTGTTTCCTATATAGCCAGAACAGTCAGCTTGCTCAGAACTAAAGAACTGTGCTTCCTACACACAAGGGCCATATCTAATTCAACTCTGCTTAGGAAACTGACAAGAACAGTAGTTTCTCTTGCGTCCAATACACTGCATTTGCTGGGATAAGACGCGAGTGCTATTTGCACTGTGTATGGCCAATTGAGCACAATAGTGAATCTCCTTACCAGAAAACAACTTTTGCTGCTAGGACCAGAAACTGCATGTGATTCAACTCCGTTTATTAAAGGGAATTAAACTCTGG